>NC_136916.1:78446654-78682490 GCF_949752795.1 Hyperoodon ampullatus
AATAATGGATGAGGATGATGGTGGTGTTGATGTTTAAAAAACCAATGGATGGGGCTTCCCTGGTGGCACAGTGGTTGAGAGTCTGCCTGCCGTTGCAGGGGACACGGGTTCGTGCCCCGGTCTGGGAAGATCCCACATGCCGCGGAGCGGCTGGGCCCGTGAGCCATGGCCATTGAGCCTGAGCGTCCGGGGCCTGTGCTCCCCAACGGGAGAGGCCACAGCAGTGAGAGGCCTGTGTACCGCAAAAAGAAAAAAAAAACAAAACAAAAAACCAATGAATGACTTCAAAATGAGGCCACCCTTTACATCTTTTAAAATCAATATAGGGCCTCCCTGGTGGCGCAGTGGTTGAGAGTCCGCCTGCTGATGCAGGGGATACGGGTTCGTGCCCCGGTCTGGGAGGATCCCATATGCCGCGGAGCGGCTGGGCCCGTGAGCCATGGCCGCTGAGCCTGCGCATCCAGAGCCTGTGCTCCGCAACGGGAGAGGCCACAACAGTGAGAGGCCCGCGTACCGCAAAAAAAAAAAAAAAAAAAAAAAAAAAAAAAAAAAATCAATATAGACCTACAGATTATCATACTAAGTGAAGTAAGCCAGACAGAGATAGACAAATACCATATGATATAACTTATATGTGGAATCTAAAAAAATGGTAAATAAACTTATTTACAAAACAGAAATAGACCCACAGACATAGGAAAAAAACTTATGGTTACCAAAGGGGAAAGTGGGGGGGATAATTAGGAGATTGGGATAGACATATACACACTACTATATATAAAATAGATAACTAACAGGACCTACTGTATAGCACAGGGAACTATACTCTATATTTAGGAATAACCTAAAGGAAAAAAAAACTGAAAAAGAATACACACACACACACACACACATATAACTGAATCACTTTGCCGTACACCTGAAACTAACACAACATTGTAAATCCACTATACTTCAATTTAAAAAAAATCAATATAGCCAAGTGTCACCCAAGCATTTCTAAATTGCAGTTGATTTTCTTTGGTAACAAGTTAATGGGAGTTCAGGAAGATTATGATTTTGTTAGGTCCAAATAATTTGTCTAGGCAACCCTCCCCCCAGCAATTTCTCCATTTCATCTGTATGTTTAACCATACATTTCTAGAAAGCACCCCCGTGGAAATCATTGAAATAGGTTGAATACCTTAAAGTGAAATACATATATAATCTGTACATATGTAATGGACATTAAGAAAAGAAGTCATCAGAATCTTATTTGCTGCCTTCAGCCAGAGTTCTAGGAACTGTCACATCAGTGACACCAGCAGAGCAGTAACAGTTTGGGTTGTTTTTAGAGATGAAATTCTGCAAAGAGGAGAAAGAAAGGCTGCAATCCTAACACACCACAAAATGTTCTAGACTTCCTATTATATAAAAAAAAAATTGGCATCTGAGATCTCCTAGTATGAATAATTTTTGCCTGTGTGAACAGGGCTGAAATTTGCTTTCTCTAATTAAACTCCCATGAGACTAAAGCTGCTTTGGAGTTGGTCTTACTCAGAGAATGCTTTTCTCCTCTCCTCCTCCTCTTCCTCCTCCCCTTCCAGTTTGTAGAGAGCTTCCCAGAACCCCACTCCATATCTCAGAAATGTCAGCAGCCTCTTTCAAACCACATGGAGAGGGTGGGGAGCTAGATAGCAATAAGAAGTGATGAGCAGTGAGTGCCTCTCTGGTCCCGTGTGGATCATGTGGTTCCCCAGAGCCATTTTTAAAGAAAGGAATTAAATTGACATGGTTATAACCCAGTTGACATACTTTGCAATAAGAAAAGCCATTGAGTATATTAATTTTTGTTTTGGACTATTCTTTTTGAGGAAAGTGTTTGCCTATCACAGTGAAATAAATAAAACAGTAGCCAGTCTGCTCCTTCAAAAATACTAGTGATTACTTGATATCACTATAGAGCTAGCATTATTTCCTGAAAAAATCCTGACTTCATGTCATTTGAATTGCAGTCCATACACCTTTACAAACCAGATACTAAACCTGCAGAATCAGTCTGAAAAAAGAAGGGTAACCAAAGGCTACCCAGCTACCCAGATACAGCCTGGTGGCAAAAGGGCTCAGGAAAAATGTGTAGCTGTGACTAGAAATCAAATATGGGTAAGGAGAAAATCTCTCTCTTTGTCCAAAGGAGTGATCACATGTTGACAGCTGGAATTTACATGGCTCCTTATTCAATAAACTAGCGCCTTCCCTGCATTCCAACATCAGCAGCACAATGGTGGCACAGATGCAAACTGACACATTACACACGGTCCAGCTGCCCCGTCCACTCTCCTTGGACCCCTCCTCCCCCTCTTCAGCCTTCTCCATCTTTCTCCAATGTGAGCTTTCACTTGTGCAAGACCTAAACATACACTCTCATTCAATGGTCCTTCTATTACAGGTGCTTGATTTCATGTGCTTTCATATGCTCGCCTGCATGCAGGATATGAACCCTACATGAAAGATAAAAAAAAAAATAAGCAAAACAAAGCCAGGACAGGATAAAAACCCAAACAAATCCCTTCCACTTTGTTGTCAGCTCCAAAAGAGCTGGACATGATCAACGTTTCCCATATCAAATATCTCGTCAACATCACAAACCCTTTTTACGTTGGGTGTACCCGGCTTTCTTTATGAACTTGAACCCTAAGGAAGTGTGACCTGTGGAGTAACCAGTGCTGTCATTAGTGAGAACTGTTTTGGTTACCTTTTGTACAAAAATAGCCATCTGAAAAGAAAGGTAAACTTCCACAATACCTGACAATAAGCAATGCTTTCTTTTCTCCCAATTATTTTGGCAATAGCATACACTTCTTGGTTAAAAGCTTCCATTAAGAAGTTCTAGAATTTTTCCAGGAGGGTTGCTGTAGTGGTAACAATGGCAGTTTACAGGGGCAGTGTATATTATTCATCAGAGCCCAGCAAAATGCATGAAAGATATATGGAATGATCCCTTGGCTTGCAAAACAGTCCATTCGGTATAGTTTTCCTGTGAAAATATACATTTTACTGATCATGAAGAAACTCATTAGTACTTCCCGCACTACACTATGCTCTTAAAATCTGGGAAACGGGAAAAAAGGCTTTCTGTATTATGAAGCAGTCATTAAACTTTAATCTCTACCACTAGGGGGCGAAATGGAGTTCTTTTCTAAACTGAAGGCTGGGCAATCAACCATCACATCATCGTAACATTGAAGGCACTTCAAAAAGACTCAGATGTTTAACTATTGTGCTAGTGATCATACATTCATATTGGGCTGCAGGCCAAAAGAGAAAAAAAAAAGCCAGAGAGTTGCAGCTGAACAGCTATAAAGTGGTGAATTTTACCTTAGAGCAAAACCGTCTTCAGTGACAAATTTCAAAAGCCATATGTATGCGATTTTCATGAAAAGCAGACGACCCTAAATTTCTTTGTTTAACTGGAAGCGATCTTCCTCACAGAACAAGCAGGTTCTTTTCTGCAGTTTCCCTTGTTTATTGTGCTGTTACAAATTTCATTTTCCTTTCTAGTACTACAATCAGGATTCTAGAAATGCTGTTTAATGCCAATGGGTATTTCGTTAACACTGCCACCTCCAGCATCTTTAAGGATATCACCTCAGGTACGACGTCACTGATGGAGAACATTTAGAGTTTTCTGATAATATAGGGTGTTTTCTTTTCCCCCCTTTTAAATGACACCCTCCAACCCAACATTTTTTCTATGGTAAAAGCTCAAAGTTCCCATCAGGCTTTGCCAATAGAGGACATTATGATTTCTCCCTCAAGTGGTTAAAACACTGAAAGTGATGAATCATTAGAATGTGAGCATTATTTCTCACAAAAATAGAACTTCGATTCCTAGCACCTGTTCAGAGCATTTGCTTTTTAGGCTTGATAGCCAGATATTTCAAAGATACTCTGGCATATTAACACACCAAAACATAAGCCATGGCAGGTTATCTAAATTAATAAACTAAAGGGATAGATTTGAGGTGATGGGTAAAGTCCACCTGTCAGCTAGACATTCAGAGAGTTTGCAAATTCCAATTCCAATTCCTTTGGTTTTAAAAAGAGGCAAATTTAGCTCGATTCCTATTTTCACGAAACTGCAGTCCCAGGAAAGCTGGAAAAGTCCCAAGTGAAGTGTTGGTTTGGCATCTCCCCTGCCCCCACCTTGTTTCCAAAGCACAAGACAGTTTTGTAAATAGAGATAGTGCCGAAAGGAATCCCCTCTTCCCTTTTACATCAAGAGTGTTACTTGATACGTATCAATATTTCCTGTCAGCTCCAACAAAGCAAAATCTTGGGCCTTCTGGTCTCCTTAGATGGCTAAATATCGTTTGCTTAAGTCAGCGTGTTCCAGACCTTTTATGTGGCCTGACAGTTGATTGGGAGAAGGCCCACTAACTTTCTTAAAGTGTGCAGTCATCCGTTTGGCGGCCGGCTCCGGGGTTCCACATGAAATCCTCTTTAGATAAATTCATACTTGCCCAGGGTGATTAGCCTTACAGCTTGGCTGGCTCACTTGTCTTTAAAAGCAGGACATTTGCGATCAATGTGAGCCTGAAGTTGTTTTCTACACCTTAACTACCTCTCCTGCAGTCCCCAAAGCTGGTGAAGGAAGATGCAACCAAAAAACAAAACCAAAAAAAAAAAGAAAGAAAGAAAGAAAAGAGAAAGGAAAAAGAAACTTTTTTTTTTCCTCACCAAAGATGACAGGCTGAAGTTGACAACCTAATCCTTCAGGCTTGTCTTACTTACTGAAAGGCTCAAGTAATGTCAAAGGAACCATCTGATAACAGTCTTCATGCCAAACCTAACAGCTTTATTGCAACAAGAAACTTTCACATTAAATTTCCATGTGTTTTCTCTCCACACTCCTTAACTTCACGGCCCAACCTCCCTCTGTGTGCGTGTGTGTGTGTGTGTGTGTGTGTGTGTGTGTGTGTGTGTTTTCCCAAAGAAAGATAAGGCTTCCCTGCTTCAAAAACCAGATAGAAATTGTTACAGAGGGCCAGCTGGGATATAGTCAAATTAGTGGATTATTATTACCTTGGGGACGTTGGAAATCAAGTTTGTTATTGGCAGTTCCTGTTTCTTTAAGAGTTGTTAAGAGCTAAAATTTAAAGTGTTGGTCAATCAACAGAATGTTATTTTCTTAAGTGGGGAACTGCTATTTGTCATTTTTACTTTGCTGCTGCTGCTGGATGACCTGCCACCAGGTTTACCTCTAATTCTAAACTCCCACTTTATTAGAAATAATGCCAGTCTTCACAGAAACATAAAGGACATTTTTCTTCACATCTAGACTTGTGGGCTAAAAGAGAAGGTGGGTGGGTTATGAGTCTCAGTCTGACTAAGAAATCTTTTAGAAAATGGTATCGAATTGTTGAGCGTATTTGAAAATATAATAAATACAGACATTGTCATATAAGTAAGAGCAGTTCATTCTTTGTGTATTCTTTGGATGTTATGGAGAGAATGTTTTCAGTAAAATACAGATCCTTCTGTGCTTACACTTTGTGACACTCTTGCTGGGACAGTTTTACATTTTGAAGCTAAGGAATTCATTGAAGAATTTTAAAGTCCATGTTTTCTTTTGTTTTGTTTTTGTTTCAGCTGAGGATGGTCTTACTTCTCCCTGTTCTGAAACCATTTTAAACAAAAACAAAAAAACTGACAACAACCTTGCAGGGAACTCAGAGTAAACAGTCTTTTTCTGTTAAGTAAAATAGTTCCTTTAGGTAAGTTACTTTTCCAAGGAAATTACAGTATATCTCAATGTTGAATAGCAGGCTTTTTCTACCAGTCTGATTGATGTTTAGGAAAAAAACAGATTTTTGAAAGTTAGCCTATTTTATAATTATGTGTCTGATTGGAACAGCAAAGTGTCTTAGTTAAAAATATTTTTTAAAAAAAAATCTCACTATTTCCTTCCAAACCTTCTCTAATTCAATTGTGTTTACCCTTGGATCTGCATTATTGGTTAGGTGACTAGATTGATTAAGGACAGACAGGGATACAGATTTCCAGCTAAAGAAACTCTTATCAAGGGATTAATCAGCTAGTAAACTGAATTACAAACATATAAGCCAAAAAATTGTATTTTTTAGTAAGATCTTTCACAGTATATTCCTTAACTAGTTTTGAAAACTACATTCACAAGTTACATCGCATCTCTAATAAACTCTGCACCATGAGCTGCAGAACCTTCCAAGATATTCTGCGGAGTGTGTTGTGTTTTCCACATTTCTATATTTAAAACAAATTCCCTGCCCACCTACCCCCTTGTTGAATTCAGGGAAACACAAATAACTCATAAGCTTTGCACTGAAATGAGTTTGTTTTGCTTTCATGCCTAGTATTGCTTTTGAAATTGTTCCGCAGTAAAGAAAAGAGAAGGCTGCTGGTATTAGCTTTAAACATCAGCTACAAACATATTGTCTTCCTATTTATTCTAGGTTTTATTTACCCCAAATCAAGGCACAATATATTTATTTATAATGAGTTTTATAATGGGTTAATTTCACATATGATATCTGAAATTTCATACATATGAAACAAACCCATCCTAAAAAGAACTCAAAGTATAAGAAAACTAAGAATTCTGACTTTGGTGCTTTGTTATGTCCATTTTGCAGATGGGGAGACTGAGATAAGATCTTGGCCAGAAGATTACTCATCATGGGCATTAATAGCAAAAGCAGCTAGAAGACTGGGAGATTTTACCATCAGGAAACATGCACAAATACCACCATTCCCAGAAAGCCCATCCAAGCTGCTTTGTCAAAGGTGTGTCTGTAAAAGATAAATGCAAACTGAATCTGGGGGGCATCTCTCCTTGAGGAACAGGAGGGAAAATTATAGTCATGCACAGGTATGTTCCTATTTTAAAAGAAACCCCTTCCGAGGCACAGAACTTGCCTGCTTCTCTGAAGAAACAAGGCGGATTATTTCAGCTCTCTAGGGCTTGGAAAGTGTGTTTGCAAGAGCACCCTCATAGCTGCAATAATAAACATCTCCAGCTGCAAGAGCTCTGCTAAACAAGCCTGGACAACACAGTCCAAATTCCTTTCCTTTGACCATCTTAGATGTCCCTTGCAAGAGGCGAGTCAGGGAGCCGGCCCTGGAAGGGTCCTTCCAGCCCCACGCAGCCCTGCGCTTCCCCAGAAACACACGCCCTCCCCCAGCCTGCCTCTCCACTTTTGTTTTATTTACGAATATGTTGCCAGAATTCCAATGAGTTATCTATTCTGTGGCCCCGTCAATTTTCCCACCGAGGCCTTGTCGCCGGCTGACTCAGGGTCCAGTCGCAACAGTGAGAAGAAAAGACCAGAGCAAAAGAATTCTTTTCAACTTTTTTTTTTTTTTTTTTTTTTTTTTTTAGGTTTCACTCATTTCTCTCTCTGCTTCCCCCCAGCCTTCTTGAGCTCCTTTACCCCTTTCTGTTACAAGATCGCTCAAATTGAAGCCCTGGAGGATCCTATAGGGAATGCATAGGATCCCTGGGAGAAAAAAGCCCCCAACAAGCTATACACCAGATGTATAACGTTATATGGTCAAACTGGCAAACACAAAAGCTGAAAAACAAAAGGCGTGAATTAGGGAGAGGCATTCAAAGGCGTGTTTTCAAAACAGCCCGGCCAAGAGCCTGGATCCCCCTCCTGAGACTAAATGCTTGAAAGAAAAGGTGCTAAAGAAAGAAAGGAAAAGAAAAAAAAAAAAAAGCCCATTTCTTCTAATTAGCTGAGGCCTAACAGGCACTGAATTTCGCAACTAGGTTTCATCACGGGGGTTGTGGCTAGTGAAACTGAAAAAATATGCTTCTGAAACCTGTGATGGAGGCCTTCCTTGGACCCAAGCTAGATTCAGTCCTCGGGCTTTTCTTTTCCCGTTCCTGGGTTTTTGGGTCCTGCCTTGCTTCCTAGGTCCATCCCACTTTCACACCTTTCCCCCAAAGTACAAATATTATTTAGGTTTAAAAAGAGAGCAGGAGAAAAAGCCACAATGGTGTTCCCACCCCTCCTTTCTGTCTCGTTGGAAGGGGGCTTCTCCACACCAGCAACAGCCCTCTGAGTCGCTATGAATCTCATTCCAAAGCACCGCCAGCAGCCAAGGGAGAAAAGGTGTCACTGCAGACCGAGAGGGTGTGTGTGTTTTCCGTAAATGCTGGGATTAAGATGAAAAACTCTCCACCACTGTGAATTTAGATATTTGGAGGATGATCTCTCTCTCTGAGTTTTTTCCAATGCAACAAGGCAGTGTTCAAGACAGCAAAGTGGATTCCCCAGCCTTGCAAAAGGACAGGCAGACAATTTGAATTTTAGAACATTCTTACTGAAAGGGGACACAACGGTGTCGTGGCCAGAGACTGATTGGTCTTCTGCTGTCTGACAGATTATGAACTTGCATTTTCCAATGTCATTTTTAAGAAGAAAATAAAACAGAACTCGTGGGTGAGAGTTGCTGGGCAGCCCGAGTTTTGCAGGGAGGCAACTTTAATTGCCACACTGTCTGGCTTGGATGCCTGTGGTCCTGCGTGGTGTGTTTTAATAACAAATGCTTGTTCTAATGAATTAGCCTTATTAGGGGCTTCTCATATTCTTTCATAAAGAGCAGAGCTATTTTGAACTTCTGAATGCAACAGTCTCTTGATATGCTCACACAGATAGCTGTATGTGGGGTTGCATTTCCTCCCCTGTATTTTCATAAGGCTCATATATTTTTTTTTCATGGCAGAAGAGTGAGCGGCAGAAAGATAAGAAAAGTACTGGGCTTGCAGGTACAGGCCATACACCCAGGACCATCAAAGACACTTGCAAACTTGCTGAAAATGTATTTGCATTTCCAGCTGAACAATCTGGATTTGAGTCACCTCCTGCATATTTTTTGGATACACTCGTGGCATTGGATAAAACAGATTCATTAGCTTTGATTAACCTTCTTTAACTAGAGTTAAAAACCTGCTGTAGGCAGCTCAGCTACCAATGCAGCTTTAAGATACTTTATCATGTTTAAGACCCAATTACTGTTGCAGTGAATAAGAATAAAACATCACAATAAAATGTGGAACAAACAGCCACTCTAACATGCATGGCAAATAATCATTAATTTATAACAGCAACTTTCCCATTTCTATGGTTCTTCTGATGGCTGCCCTTAATTCAGGTTGAGTACTCTGGAATCTGATGCTCATCGAAGAAACTAGTTCCCCTGCCTCATTGATGTTGACTTTTTTTTTTTTTCTTCTGTCTTACTGCTTGAGTTTGGAGTCTAAGAAGGCTCTTTTAAAAAGTTGAAAAGAAAATAGACAGAAAAGGGGAAACTAAATCTAAAACGGATTCTGTAGAACTCGGTCTGTATGTGAGAGAGCAGATTAAAGTGTGATGGGACTTCAGAAATTGGGAACAACTTGTCAATAATTGGAAACATTTAAATATTAAATGTTAGTTAGAAAATTTAAATATTAAACACAGGCCAGTAAAATCAGCACTGAGCTATTTAAAAGAGTGATTTCTATAGGATCTGCTAACTTTTTAAGAGCGATGGCAAGGTCCATTTTGTGCACTTTGTGTAGAAAGAAACAGAGCTAGAGCATAACTCCAGCACACAATGAGTTAATTTTGGACAGGATTTGACTGAACCAGGAATAATGAACAGTGAGATACTGCAGCTTTCAGGCAAAACAGAGTAACAACAATTAAGGAAGAGAGAGAGGGAATAAAGGGGGGAAACAATCTCCAGTCAGTTAAATAACAAGAGCAGTCCAGTGTTTGAAACAGATAAAACAGAGGCCACCAGGAACGCTGCTGTTCCCGTTGCTTGCTTTGTGCCTGGATGTGGAAAGCCTACAACATTTGTGAGCCAACTGACTGCGGGTTTCTTCTCATCTGCTTTAAAATATTTGGTGTTGTCGTATTTCCATAATAACCACAACCACACTCTCCCCTCCGAAAATTCCCCCACAACAGCAGATGTGTGTTCTAAAAGGAAATGGAGACACTGATATAATCAGACACTAGTTAGAGCGCTTTCATACTAAATTCTCCAGCAAATTCCCAGCAACAAAAAAACTCTCCACCACTGATGGAATTAATCTAAGATCCTTGATTATTTGAAGTTCTAGAAGTTTTCATTTTGCATTTTGTTGGTGAATGTATAGGGCTTTATTTATCAAACTGCAGTGTAATTTTCCCTTCAGTTTGAGGCTGTGATTGTGAAACAAATAAACTGAAACTTACGGGCCTGTTCTCTCCAAATTTAGTTCCATTATCACTTCAAGAATGCACACTACTTGATGATACAAAATAGGTGTATGTAGCTGGTTATTTAGTTGCTAAATCAGCAGTATGTTGGGTCTTTTATTGTCAGGTGTGTGTGTGTGTGTGTGTGAATTATATGGCAGCAATACATCTTCCAAGTATTTAAGATTTTCCATTTTAAAGTGAGAAAATATGAACGAAGATTTGCAAAGGCTTAAATAAAAATAAGACATTTAAAATAAGGGCACAATTGAAAATAAGTTGGGATGGGGTAGTAGTGGTTTTTTAAATACAATATTTTATCAATATAATACCTCTGTCATAGCTATGGCTTTCTGGTATGTATCGATATGCACTTAAAGTATATCGTGTGTCCCACAGATACTCTCGAGCCTAAAAGAACATGAAATATATTTGACTGTTTTTGGCAGTAAATAATTTTGGCCATAGTGCAGTAGCTGCTGTGTTTGACTTAGAATAGTTTAGTCAATCTTCTTCCTTTGAACATACTCTTAGAATATGTCCACTTCACTGAACTGTAGTTGGGGGAGGAAAGAAAAATTGAATTAAAAAAATTATTTATGGTGAGTATTTCTTTGGCTTCCTGCCTCTATATCCTTCTAACCTTAGAAGCTGGAACCACTTAACCCCAACCTACAGGTCCAGGCCTGAGATGACTCTGGAAATCATTCTGACCCTGGGCCAGGGAAATTCAGGGAGCTGTAGACCAGAAGTTCATCAGCCAGGCATGAAGTTCCCTTGGCTGCTGGACAAAATCTATTCCCCATTTCTAGAGGCCAGGTTCCAGGCTTATTCCACAGGACAAGCCTTTAACTCTTAGCCTCATTGAATATACTTCCTCCTGCCCATGAGTCCAAATTCAGCTCATTGCCTTGCTCTCTGTATGGTACCCCTGTTCTGAGCACCATTGAATAAGTTCTCCCGGAGCCTGGCGTGCTTTCCCATAACTCTAGTGCTCAAGACTAGAGTTCAAACTGGCTTTGCTGTACTTACTAAATGCTGTTTGCTCTCTGTCTTAGACATCTCCCCACACCTGTTGCCAGGCCTCCCTGAAGCCTTACTTTGCCTTCCTGCTTTGGTAGGAACCAGTGAACTACTCTTGGACCTTTCTAGAGGTCTAAACTTTTTAAAGATCTGTTCCTTCCTAGATCAGCATCTGCTACTCTGTTGGAACCCCAGGTTCTGGCCAATTCTACACTCGCTGGCCTCTCTCATAACTTTTGGAACTGGAGAGAGTTCCTAGCACAGAACATAAAGAAAGATGAAAAGACAGTGGCAGGAATCTTCAAGAATCCTCCTTACATGTCTCCCTTGTCCTAATTACCTTCAAATATCTGAGTATCTTCTAGATTCTCAATCCCTTTGTAATGGTCCAGACTCCACTTTGAACACTAATCATTATGTCCACCAAAACTGTGGGAATTTTGTCTCCAGCATTCCAGTATAATCCAAATGCCAGCTCTGCAGAAAATGTGTATAATCCATGGCTTCAAACAAGGACCATCAATGTACTTTATACAAAATCAGTAGCCATCTGTAGCCGTCAGTGAGAGATGTTGGCAGGGTGGCTAATTTCAAAAGGAGGCAGCCACTCAAGCCTGGGGGTTGAGAGTTATCAGGAGAGAGGAGAAGCCCATCCTTGAGACTCCTTTGTATAATCAAAGAGATAAGACTCACAGCATGTGCCCACGAGACAGACCATACTGGGTTCCTAACATACTACCTCCTCATTCTTAATGTGGAACAGATCACTTGCTTTGGTAGCAAGTGGTGACATTATAAGACCTACCAAGATGGTGTCAGTTTCTACCTGCCAGAATAATTGCCTCCTAATACCTGCCCTTTGACACATATCCATGTGTCATCTCGGATAACTGACAGTTGAGTAATGATGGGAAAGGTGATTTGAATAGAATAGCTTTTCCTTGCAAATTTTCATCTTAGAACTTTTAAATCAATGATTCTCAAGCCTGACTACAATTCGAATCACTTGGGAAACTTAGAAGACAGAAACAAGCAAACAAAAATACATAGATGCCCAAGTTCCACACCAAAGGGTTGGGTTCAACTGGTCTGGGGTTGGGATAGTCATGTAAATCTGAGTTAGAGAAGTTCAGGGATTCTTTCTGTTTCTACAAGATTGAGAGCAGTACTATACATCTTCAGAAAGCAGAATATGAGCAAGCTATTGCTCTGCAGAACATTGTAAAACCCCAAACGATTATTGACTTTCATGATCATCAAAACTCAGTTTTCCATGCTTCTAAGACCAACACCTTCTTCTCCAGGCAGCTGACAGAGGACATGATAGTCTTGCCAACCTACACACACCCTTCTCCAAGGACCTACACTGTATAGTTAAGGCACAAGTACAACATTGTGGGCCTTTAAAACAAAGGACCCTTTCCTTAAATCCCAACTAACCCTTGCCTAACCACCTCCCTGATTTTTCCAGTCCTGGACCTTTGTTTCCAGATCACTAGAGACTGATTTGTTCATTAAAAATGGAAACCCATCCTGCCTCTCTCCTGTTGCTGTACCGTCTGCTTCTATTCCTGGAGAAGCTGCAGAAATACCCTGCTGTTGATACTGCTGGTGATCAGGCCCAGAGTCAGAGTTTGGGCAAAGTTTTCAGTTCGCTTCAAGCTTTAGAAACTGTTTCCTATGCCAGCATCCTTATTTTTCTTTCCCAGTTACAACATCCCCTGGTGGAGGGACAAGCTTTGTCTTTTTCCCTGCTACCAGATTCAGCCCCAGTCTTTGGAACCTTGATTCTAGGTCTTGGTAAGCCAGGAAGCCAATAAAGGCTTATTATTCATTAGTAAGCTCTAGATATGAAAATGAAATCCCTCAGAAAGAACAAATTTTTCACTAATTAGCTCTTTACTGCCCCCCGCCCCAAGTCATTCTCTAATGAGAAGGAAATACAGCCCTTGGCTGCCAGCTCACTGAGTCTGTAGCTGTATAAGAACCGGAGAGTTCTTATAAATTCATGGGCTCTGACAATACCTAAGAGTGGCACGGCACCTTGCAATTTAGATAACACTTTTACACACATTATCTCATTTAGTCTTCACAAGAAAGTGGCTGACTCTCATATACAAAAATAAAAAGAGTGGACACAACACTTAACTACAAAGCATTGTTGAGAGGATGAAATACGGTGACACTTAGTGAGGTACCATACAGATACTCCATAGATACCTTTTTCCTTCCTCCCTGGAATGTACCCATTGCTTATACAATGCTAACCTGTACAAGGTAGTTGCCGCATTATTTTCTTTTTCCTCTCTTTTGGTATAAATAGTGTACAAAGTAGGAAGATGGGCTAGGTGACTCTTAAGGTCTCTCCTAGTTCTTTGTTAAGATTCTTTATTAATTACCTAAGCATACATTAGGACATTTCTAAATTATTTTTTCCCCTGGGAGATTGCATGTTTTTAACTATATCACTGATCAAAAAAATGTAATTTGATGTTAGACCTCAGTACAGGGATTCAAGGATTCTTCTCTTCTGTTTCAAGTTTTCAAGTGGTTTTCTTGAGCTGGTACACAATCACTGCTCTAGTCCTGTATGTAAAGAGTGTACCTTTAAGGTAACCTGTGCCCCGTCACTATTTTGTTTCCTAGAAATTATTATGAGATTACATGGCTTCATTAAGGTTTCCATAATTTCTTAGGCTTGATGACTCATTCACAAAAATGAAGAACAGAACTTCAAAACCAGAACTCATTAACCAGAATTATGAAAATCATAACTGCTTATGATGTGTGGAAATCCATTCATGATAAATGTATGAAATTCCAATATGAAGGAAGAGGGATACCAATTCATGGTGTCACCCAGGGATCACATCGGAGAGAGAACCATCCTCACTCCTGAAGCCAAAGTTTAAAGTACCAGACTTTTTACTAATTGTAGGCAATCAATAATATTGGTCTGAACAATTCACTCATTCATTTAATAAATATGAAAGCAACAACCATCTTGTGCCCTGTTTTGTGCACTGTGGGCTCAGCAGGGAACAAACCATGAGTTTCCAAATTGAACTATTGGGTTTCCTATTTTAAGACCTTGAGCTGGTCAAATTTTTCAGAACTAAGGTAGGTGACAAAAAATGATTTGTGATTTTCTGATAGCATCCAAATCCATGGTGCTGTTTATGTTTTAGACAAATGACAGCAAAAGTGAATCAAATGATACATTTGTCCCTGGGAAATCCCATTGTCATTACTGACGGTCATTGCTGGAATCTGCATACAGAGGCAGCTCTCTACAGATGACTGCGACAGAGCTAGCACATGATGCATTTGGGCACACGACAGAGAAAGGCCATGAAGACCCTGCTTGATTCCCTTTTGGTGCTTATAGAGAAACATCAAGGTTATAAAAGCTTCGAATACTCTCCCCCAACCCTATCTTCTATTCCACTCCCTAATTTTTATGAAATGACATTTAACATTTTGACGTTGCTTAAAATAAGGAGATTTTTGCTTTTGTTTTTGCTTATTCTTTTAAAATAAGCCTAACTTTGATCCAGTCAATAAAAGTCAACCACAGAGCAGATAAAAATAAGTGTCTGAAGGTATGGTATGTTTCTCAGACTCTGAAAGTGACTTGAATTAGATTCAAGAAGGCCATGTACTCTTTCTTTTCCTGATATAAACCAACAAATAAACAATTTGAAAAGTTCAGTTCTACAGACATGAGACATCTGGATACTCTAAAAAAGAAGCCACATTCTTGGCAGTGTGTCCAAACTTAGGATCCAAATCTTCTGAAGTTCACACATCACCCTTGTGACAAAATGCTGTCCTGTCATGATGTGTCTCCATAATGTCATGTCAACATTGTCTGTTCTGCAGAACATCTCGTTTAAAAGTTGACGACCTAAGGGGAAATGTAGTTTTATCCCATAAGGCCCCACAATTTGATCCTATTTGTTCATTATGCACAGAAGGTACTCTATGTAATATGCAGCTCATGATGAGAATGCTTGAAAAGGTCATTGGCTTAGTTCAAATAAACAAAACACATTCTCTATAACTTTCTGGCATGCTAGTCAGAGATTTAGAGCAGTGAGAACACTGTTGAGTGTAATGAAAAAATCATAAGGCCAGTTCAGTTAGGTTTAGGGTAAGACTATTTTTAGTATCCTGAAAAATTGCTGGAAAGAAGGGAGTGGTTTGTAAAATAAAATAAATAATAACTGGCCATGATGTCATGTTTTCAAATAGACAGTGATTAAGTATTTTAAATGAGAGTCACCTTTAAGTCAGTTGTACCTTTTTCAGTTCTAATTGGTAGAAACCACTGTCATCCTGAGACCCTGGTTCTACTGTTCTCAGTGCAAAGCTTTCTGTCACTTCAGACTTGGTGGCAACAGAAGGAGAAAAGAGGCTTTTCATGCTTTAGAGAAATTTCCCAAAGCCTCATGCTGAGAGTGGAAAAGCAACCAAAATAATATTTAAGGAGATTTCTTATTTTAAAAGCCCTTAAACATTGTATCCAATAGATTTGTATTTTGTATTTTTGAAAGACCTACTATGTGCTCAGCTCTTTACATATATTTTTAATTTAGTCCTCCCAATAATTCTAAATCTATACCAAATACAGTATAAACTACTATATTCATGAGAAAAAACTTAGCTGCAGGGCTTAAATAACTCCCCCAAAGTCAGAATTAAGCCCCAGAACAGCATTTTATCCCCCAAAGCTCAGTCTTTTGACTACCCATAATGCTTCTTAATAATGAATGAAAGCAAGGTGTCCCAAGATGCCCCCACAAGAATTTCAAGTCTTGTAACTGACAACCAACTGAATGGTGACATTAAATTATTTTTCAAGTATGGCTTCACTAGGTGCTGAGTTCATGGACTCGAAAAGAAATCAGGTGTGAAAGGAAATACTGGGTATGTTTGCAGTGGGCTTTAGCTAAAGAGCACCTTGAGAAAGCTGACAGTTCAAGGCCAACTGCTAGATTTATGGGAAAGGGCTTGCCTAACAAACTTGTGAAAGTTCCCTGCAGGTGTTATAGCATGTTCAGCCAGGAAACACACTGCATTCTGTACCCCATCAAAGAAAAGCATTTGATAAGACTTCATATCAAAGTGTACTGCTTGCAGTGAGAAGTCAGGCTGTGGTGAGACTTGGAGACCAAATTGGGGCTCAGAAGGACCCAACATGAGATGCCTTCCCCAGCTTGAAAGAATCTTCCAGCAGGGCAGCTCAGGGGACTGCTTTCCAAAGCTCTCCTGTTTACATAAGTAATCAAGGACTTGGGGAACAAAAATGCCAAAATGAAGATTCAAAGGGTAAGAAGAACACCCAGCAGTGACATAAGAAGTCCAAACCTCTCTGTATTTATGGTTTTGTCTGTTGTTGCAAATGGTGCTGTGGGTGTGAAGTGGACCACAACTTCCCCCGGGGGTGCACAAAGCCTCCTCAAATGCCTATGCTCATCTAATGGAAGTGGAGACTAAGAAAAAATAAACCAGAAAACCTCTCCAGAATCCTACTGATTACAGACTAGACAAAACATCGAGTGAAATGCTAACTTAGAGGTTTAAAGAGAATAAGTGGTGCTTTTCTAAACTATGGATGACATATGGAATAAAAATAATTTAAACTTATAAATAATGAATGTTGATCTCTGTTGTATTAATTGGCCTTAACCAAAGATTTTGCCCATGTCATGTGTTGGAGAAAAACAAACAAATAAACCAACAACATACACACACACATCCCAAGTAAGATAATGTTAAAAGTTTGGGGGAAAACATAATTATACTTATCAAAACAGTGTTGATGCGGGGCTTCCCTGGTGGTGCAGTGGTTGAGAGTCCGCCTGACGATGCAGGGGACACGGGTTCGTGCCCCGGTCCGGGAGGATCCCGCATGCCACGGAGCGGCTGGGCCCATGAGACATGGCCGCTGGGCCTGCACATCCGGAGCCTGTGCTCTGCAGTGGGAGAGGCCACAACGGTGAGAGGCCCGCGTACCACAAAAAAAAAAAAAGAAAAGTGTAGATGCAATGGCCTATTAGATTCAGAATATAAAGTTGATCTCATGTGTTGAACAACCTAGAGCTTATTTTTTTTAGCCCTTTCAAGTAATGGCAACTTAAAGCGTACTTGGCTTTGTATAAGATAAATGTGACATTGTCCAGATCATATTTGCATATAGTCATACATATGCATATATCGTCATACACAAGCATATATTTACGTGTTTATATTGATGATGCAATTTGTAAAATGCTTTCACACCTCTTGTCCCAATGATCTCCTCATCAAACATATGAAGAGCTTATTCTCCAACTTCTCTAGGCAGATTTCAAAAACATCTTATCTCCAAAATGCTAAGTTTATGCCTCAGTTAAAAATCTTAGGACTCCAGAAATGAAGTTTCTCATATGCATGTGAGAAACTGTGTTCTCACCATATTTGTATCCCTGGGTCATGCCTGCTCCATACAGACTCCTGGGTTCCACTAGAAAGATCCCAAGATAGTGAGTTTCCAGTTAGAGAACATGAGGATTTTTAGGCATCTGGGCAATACTGATGCACGCAATACCTATCCTGGCATCTGGAAAACATTTTACAGGCTGCCCCATCTCAAGTGCTTGGACATCATGTGCCTCATTGAAACTCCTGCAAGATTTTTGAAGGACCATATACAAAAGGCACTCCAAAAATGACAGCTAGGAAATGGTGGGCTTAGGACTTGAACTCAGGTCTTGAATTGAACCTGGGTCTGTTTTGTGTTCTCAGTGTTAGGGGATTAAATCTTTCCTTTTACTCAGTGAAGATTTCCAATCTGCCCTTGATTCTTGTGTTCAGGCATTTGAATTGGGGGTGGGGTAGGGTAGAGGGACACAAAAATAATTTAACCATGTGATTTCACTTTGGCATTTTCATTTCTCTTCTGCTTTTTGAGCCTGAATTACATTGCCCCAAAGAAATAGATTAAATTCACCAAGCATTTACTACTGCTCGCCTACTCTATGCAAGGAACAGCTGCAAAAAAAGAGTAGCTATCACAAACTATTCTGCCTGTTTATTCGTTGCAGGCCTGAGTATGTCATAGTTCCTGAACTTCTTCTGCTTTAAATAAAACCATGGAAAGAGCAATGAGCTCCAGGGTTAGGGGACATGTTTTCAAACTTAGGACAAATGGGAGCCCAGAGGAGAACATCTTAATATACCTTTTGGAACTGATTAGCTCGTCTGTTCTTGAGAACCAATTAACTTTTCTTTCTGTGATCTACATGATGGAAAGTGGGTACATTTGATCAATTTCAGCTAATTCATATCAATCCAAAAAGATTTCAGTTGATTTCACTTGCCACAGTTCAACTTTATCACCAAGACAGATAGCATGGACATGGAGGTGCCACCCGTACTTTGCCCTGATGACACAACATCCACATTTTCCAGAAAATCAGTCTCAGTATATTTTTCAGTCTTGCTCCATTTCATCTCCAGTTGTGTAGACCCAGCCTTAATGTATCTTAATGTATCTAAACCAAATGAGGTGTGATTTCTCTCCCAGTAGGACTCAGCACTTTAAATACCTCTAAAGAACTGGGAAACGTGTGATTTTTGTTTTTGCATCCAGAAAGAAAAAAATAAGACAGTGGAGGTGTCTTTCAAACCACTGCTAAAATTGGAGGATCAGCTGAACAAGTCTATGGAGAGAATACTTAGTCAACTATATCGTTTCTCCTACTGTTTACTATCCGAAAGAATGGATCAATTAAATATTAAGTTAACACAGATCATGAAGACTATTTTATAAAAATGATTATGAACTTTAGAAAAGAGGCATGCTTAATGAGTATTTATACTATAAAGTTCATATTTGGACGTTGTCCATTTATTTTTTAGTAATCTGAAACATTTAACTTAAACTTCAATTCTCATTTCTGCCCAAACCAGAAGAATCAAAAATACCATGAAGGCACATGAAATTTCCAGCTCACATTTCCAGTCTCCAGAGGTTTGAAAAACTTCATCTATCTATTTGAATGTCTTGGTCATGATCCAAATGGAATTTGAACTTTAGATATTTGAGAGTGACCCACCACTGTTTTAAGTCCAAATTGGCCACAGAGAACCCTATGGACTATTAGCTCATTGTTTATTCTTGTAAATTATAAATATTTTTAAAATCCAAAGTTCTGAAGTTAGAAGGGACATTTTATATCTGTCAGCCATTGTCACTTTTTTTCTCTCCTGTTTTGGGTGTTGGCCATATATCTGAAAGTTGAGTGGGTAAAACAATCAGTAGTATTGACAAGATGATGTATTCTTGTCTTAAACCACATTTCTCAGCCCTTTCAGTTCTCAGGAGACAATGGGAAATGTACTTATCAAAACTATTCTAAAGATCTCATCGTTCCAAATATTTATAGTTTAAGTCAAATCATGACTCCATATGCCCAGTGAAATAAAATTTTACTTTCTCAAGGTATGATGGAAAGGCTATATATCATATACATGTCTTCCTCTCTTCCTCTTAGGATATTGTTATTAGAGCAAAACAATATAACTGTGCATAATTCCATATATATATTATATGTATAGATAATATGGAGGGAAGAGAGATATCAAAGTCATAAAAACAACTCACACAGAGTAAGAATTTCATAGAGATATGCTCAAGCTGCAGTCCCTTGTTTCTACTGCCTCGTCCTCATCTGCAATGTCCACACCCTTCCTTTCTCATGGTTATACCTTTCCCTTCTTCAAACCTGCTTCTTTTAGCAAAGTGTTTCTGACAGTCCCAACATGGAATCCTTTCTTCTTAATGACTTAGCCTGTAAGGGCTGGAACCATGCCGTGCTGGTTATTCCATTTATAACTGCTTTTTCATCAGTAGTTTTTGCATAATGATAATAGATACACCCAACCATTTAATCATGCTAAGCATTTGGACAAACATTATCCCATAGATTTTTATAACTGTTCTGTGAAATACACAAAACAGGTAATATTGTCTCTATTCTTCATCTAAGAACATAGTGACCTTGGAGAGGTTGGCATAAATCTCCATAAGTGATTTGTGAAGACTCAAGAATGCAAGCCAGGTGTGTGGATCCAACAGAAAGCTCTTGCCAGTCCCCTCTCAGGAGCTGCAGCAGGGATGTGAGGATGTAGTAGGGATTCAGTGCACTTGGGATGATCACTTGCCTGAATGCCCAAATGAACATACACTTACATTTTTAAATGCTTGAGTCATTGGAAGTGTATGCATATCCCAAAGCATAAACTTACTTAGAAGCATGCATGTTGTCTAGAATAAGAAAGAAATAGAACAAGGAAGTATAAAATTACAACAGATCCATCCTGGTTCTCTGTATTTCCTTAGTGAACCATGTAGTTCGACTTTCCTATATGCTATTGTTAAGCAGAGAGGAAGTTTCTTCTTAAACCAGAGGTAGCAAGGATAAGAGCCATAGGAAACAAAACATTCTTCAGGAGAGCCAAGCCTGGGCCAAGGAAGAGGGAGTTGAAAGTGGGCAAAAGAAATTCTACTTCAACTGTATTTAGGGTGTGCAAAGCCCTCAGTCTAGAAGAATAGAACTTATTGCTGTTCAGGATTAAGGGACACACCACCTTTACATTATTTTCAGTGCAAAATACACTAAGCACAATGTGACAGATCATAACACTCTAAGAAAAGAAAGAACAAGATCTAAGTTGTTTCCAGGCTGCCTCTTGACAGATTCACCAGGGAAAGAAGAGGGGAAGAGACTATTGCCTTAGCCTGTTGGTGAAAGACCACAAGGTTGGCCAGGATACTGTAAAGCTGAGCAAGCTCCATGCCAGCAGAAACAAATCCTTGCCATGTCATGGTTGCCATCAGATATCTTTAGTTTAAGTTTTTGATCCAAATTTCACAGCCAAAATAGCTCTATGCACCTCTGCTTGCTCTTTAAGACCCTCTAACCCTGCCTCTTAAAGGGTCTCTGTCCTGGGCCAGATTTGCAGAGATTCAGTTAAAAATCACAAATAGCTGATAAAGTTCAATTATCTCTTTACCAAGTGTTAGAAAACATATAAAATTTAAATTTCCTCAATCACTAGGCACTTAGGCATCCAAAGGTTTAAAAGAATCAAATGACAGGAGTTCTGACCTTCAGTGTAAGGGGGAAAACAGTTCCAGGAAGTCAAGTGATCAATACAGTGGTGGTAAAAACTCCACTGCCATGTAAAAGATAGGAGACCGATGTTCGGATCTTATCTTTGGGAACTTCATAAATTTATGAGTGTTTATTTCATTAGGCCATTACAAGGGACAGAAGAAGGGCGCTTTTCATGGGTTGAAAAATTCCCACAAGAGTCACAAACTCAGAAATTAGAAATGGAAAGACCATGTTGGGTTATGCAGGGCCAGTTCCCCTTGGCTTGGTCTCCCTGTTTCATCCCTTGCCTGAGTTTTATACAAACCAGTCTGACTCAAGCAGAGGGAATTCTCCCTCTTCCCCTGAGGTGTTATTTCCCAGCTGGAATATTTTTCTAATATTCAATCTGAATTGTTGTCTCATGAATTCATCATAAAATCATGAGATCTAAAAATGCCTTAAACCGTATTCATTTTTTCTTTAAATGGAAGAATTCAAAGGCTCTGTCAAAAACCTAGGTAATACATGGCAGTTAATAAATAAATCAAATCAAGACATGTTGGGCTCTCCTGAAGTCCACCAATGAGAAACAATTCAGATCTTATTGAGAAGGTGCTACAATGATAAAAATTCAGCATACAAAAGGGGGATAAGGTAAACTTACCGTGGGCACTAAAAACCCCAAAGGAGATCCACTCTTTAAACTTCCATGATTGGACCATCTGGTGTTCTCAAGAGCATCTTAGTTGTGTTAAGTACCAACAGCTGGAAATGAAGTACAACCAGATCTATATACACAGGACCCACATGCAGCAAAACCTTACAGTCTGAAGTGCCCAGACCCATACTTGGGCTGAACACAAGGAATCTCGCTAAATAAAAATACATTTTCTTTAGTTCTCTGCACCCATTTCAGATATGATTTTTAAAACAACACTGATACATTTTTTATAATTTTCTTCTAAAGATTTTTTTGATGTGGATCATTTTTAAAGTCTTTATTGAATTTGTTACAACATTGCTTCTGTTTTACGTTTTGTTTTTTTGGCCGCAAGGCCTGTGGGATCTTAGCTCCTCGACCAGGGATCAAACTCACACCCCCTGCACTGGAAGGCAAAATCTTAACCACTGGACCACCAGGGAAGTCCCACATTTTTTATAATTTTAATAATAATGTTTCATCTTGAAATGGCCTGAGATGGAATAAAGAGTAAAAACAGTTGGAAAAGTTTTAAAAAAGGACTATTCCTTTGGCTGGTCTAATTATGGAATTTTAAATACTGAGATTTTCATGGGGGGTTTTAATGACCATTAGAAGTTTACTGTTTCTCCTTTCTTATGCTGAATTTTTATCATGTAACACTTCGTTAATAGGATCTGCATCATTTCTCATTCGTGGACTTCAGGAGAGTGCTAACATGTCTTGATTTTACATATGGATTAACCGTTGTTTTATGGGAGCATTTTTAATCTTTAGGATCTAGGCTTTTGACAGAGTCTTCGAGTTCTCTACTTTTATAACTGAATGTTAGTAGAAAGCTGCACATATTATTTGAGCTCTACCCTCCCAAAGGAAGTGAGTCTCATGAGTGAGTATGTTTCCTTGTGGCTATTACTTATCACAAGGAAAAATAAGAGATATGAAGAAAATCCACGCACAAGTATACTATCATGCAAGGATTGTGTGGACTCTTTCGGAAGCCGATTAGTTAACAGGTAGGAGGAAAGAGTGGCTTCAGAAAGCCGGGTGCAGCAAACCCAGTGAATAACCCATGGAACATACCTTCTAAAGAGAAAGACAGAAAATATGCAAACAAAGATATACACAGAAGAATCAAAATTGTGATGCACGAGGATGTCAACCAATGTGCTTCTCTAGAGAATTGACAAGGAGAACGAGAAGTGGGTGAATGCTTCAAGTAGGGAAATAAGACAAAGGTCTCTGAGGAAGTTATGTTTAAAGTGAAGCCCAACAGATGCGGAGGATTTAGCCAAGGGGGGTGCGGAGGAAGAACGTTGCAGTCATATGTGCATTCAAGTCATGAGGTGGAAGGAACATGGAGGAACTTCTGGAGAAATTGTCAGAAGTTTTTGTGACCAAAGCCCAGGAAGGGAGCACATGAGAGTGGAGAGTGAGTGAGGGGCCAGCACTGGGCTGGGTATAAAGGACAGATGAGCAGGGCCTAGCCATGGAAGGGGAAAGGGAGCATCAAGGAACACATACAGGGGTGAGGTGTGTGAAATGGAGGAGCCAGGAGAGACCAGAATGTTGTGTGTTGGGCATGGTGATGGGAAGCATGGAGATATCCAGTTTGGACCTCTTAAGTCCAAATATACTGTCTGTGAGACATCCAAGACCCTCCTCTTTCGCTCCTCCTCTCTTTCTCCCTCCCTCCTACCTTGGTTGAGCAACATGGGTTGGGGGACAAAAACAAATAGGATTCAGGTTCTTGCTTTAAGACGATCATGATCTCCAGGAGATGAGTGTGAAAACATAAACAGTCAACTAACAAGCACAGGGTAGTAAAATGGTAAAAGCTGGGTGTGAAGGGACCCAGTGGACAAGGAGAGAACAGCCACTTTCTCTAACCCAAGAACTGAAGGGGTTCATTGAAGTAAGAAGACGTAGCTCTACATATATTGAAGGGTATGAACGCCGGTTCTGCATTGAGAAAAAAAGGAAGAATACTTAGAGCAGGTGGAAGTGTAGATGAAAAGACTTGGAGGTACACAAGAAAAGAACAAAATCAGGACAAATTAAGTAGTTCTGAGTGACCAAGCACAGAGTGCCTTGAAGGGAAGGTATAGATTATTGAGAAGCCTTGAATCCCATGCTTAGGAGTTTGGTCTTAATCTTGCAAACAAAGGGTTAGCACAATGTGTTCTTTAGGACAACCACCCTGACAGCAGCTGCGAAGAAGGTATGGCTTGGTGAGAGCCAGTTCCTGAACTGTGAGGATGATTCCAGAAGCCATGATATGAACTCCCAGGGACTGTGGCCTGTGGTTCCAAAGTATCACCTTCCTACTAAAGCCTAGTGATGGCTGGGACATGCTGTCATCTTTTTTTTTTTTTTTTTAACATCTTTATTGGTGTATAATTGCTTTACAATGGTGTGTTAGTTTATAGTGAAGTAATGAAGAGACATGCATAGAGAACAAGGAAGGCTGTTTTATGAGTTAACAGTAACTCTGGGATTAATGGAGAATAGTATGGAGGTTCCTTAAGAAACTAAAAATAGAACTACCATACAATCCAGCAGTCCCACTACTGGGTATATACCCTGAGAAAACCATAATTCAAAAAGAGTTATGTACCACAATATTCATTGCAGCTCTATTTACAATAGCCAGGACATGGAGCAACCTAAGTGTCCATTGACAGATGAATGGATAAAGAAGATGTGGCATGTATATAAAATGAAATATTACTCGGCCATAAAAAGAAATGAAATTGAGTTATTTGTAGTGAGGTGGAAGGACCTAGAGTCTGTCATACAGAGTGAAGTAAGTCAGAAAGAGAAAAACAAATACCTTACGCTAACATATATACGGAATCTAAAAAAGCAAAAAGGTTCTGATGAACCTAGGGGCAGGACAGGAATAAAGATGCAGACATAGAGAATGGACTTGAGGACACAGGGAGGGGAAAGGGTAAGCTGGGACGAAGTGAGAGAGTGACATGGACATATATACAATACCAAACGTAAAATAGGTAGCTAGTGGGAAGCAGCCGCATAGCACAGGGAGATCAGCTCGGTGCTTTGTGACCGCCTGGAGGGGTGGGATAGGGAGGGTGGGAGGGAGGGAAACGCAAGAGGGAAGAGATATGAGGATATATGTGTATGTATAGCTGATTCACTTTGTTATAAAGCAGAAACTAACACACCATTGTAAAGCAATAATACCCCAATAAATATGTTAAAAAACAAACAACAACAACAAAAAACCTAACTCTGGGATTAGAAAAGACTCCTGGCTCCTATTTTCACCTACGGTGTCAGAAACCTACTTTTGATGTTTCAGACTCTCCAAAATAAATAGACAAAACACTCTCTGAACCTTTATCTCCAGACTAAACCTGCTAACAGAGTCTTAGATTATAGAGGATGATGAATGTACATTTTTCTAGTCATCATGCTAACATTCCTCAAACATAAAATACCATCACTGTTATAAACTAAAATAAGCATTTACAGTTTCCTGAAGTTTTTTGAAAGTGCATCAGCAATTACATTTGAATTATATAGTCAGCTGAAATTCAAGGCCAGACTGAATTCCAAGGCTGATACATGGCAGCACATTAAAGTGAAGAGGCTACAGCTGGCCAGGCTTGGAAGGATTGGTTCTCTAAAAGGACAAATTGAGCAAGCTGTTGACAATGACCTTACGATGGTGTATTGTTCTGAGATTAGTTTCAAGAGAAAAAGAAAAGATTCCACAAACCCTAAATCACTTATTAGCTTAGGATACGACACAACTGATACTGTTCTCAGCCTAGAAATAGAAGTTCAAATTCTGACTCTGGGATATCTGTGTTCAAGCAGAGTTCAAGTCCAAGACCAGTGGATCCAAGGAAGGAACAAGATGAATTCCATTTTTACTATAAATTTCAAGAGGGATTACTTCCAAAAGGAAAGAAAGAACATGCTGAGGTAAGGAAACTCAAATCAATACACCCATGGTGATGGATTCAATTGGAATAAGAAGAAAGTTCATTTGTGTATCAACAGCAAACTCCCTTGCTTTAAGATGATACTTTGAGGCAGCATAAATCTTATGGACTACTCATATATCCACAGCACTACCTTTAGGCTGCCTTATCCAGGAGAAATGAGAGATTTGTCCATGATAGGGTTCTCACCTGGCCTTTCCTTTTGATTCACAACAAACACAGGCAAGATAGCAGAGCCAACGAAAGGCTGGTTAGTTCCTTAAACCACCAGTATCTGCAGTGGGAGAGAAAAGAATAATACTCTGATGGTGGCTTATTTGGTGTTATTGCCATTATTATATAAATGATCTGAAAGTCTTCTTTTTAATTGTTTAAGATATTTTCCGAGTCAGAATCTTTCTTATTTTGGTCTCACACTTTGATTTGGAATCCAAGCAACTCATCCATAAGAACTAGTACTGTTTTGACCAACAAACACTTCCAACAGTCCTCCTCAGAAACAAAGCTAGTTAGTTTTAGTAGGTAAAAACCGTCAGATTTTATGAAGAGGTTACAGTTAGTAGATGACCTCACACAAGCCTATGGACACAGCATGTTGGTACTGTATAAATTCAGTTCTTTTGACAGGAAGTCAGAAAGCTTTTTACTCCATGCCTTCACTAGATTCTGGGCTGGTGGCCGTATTCAGAAGAGGTTGGCAAACTACCTGGAAATCAAGGCTTGCTAGTTGAGACAGTTTTACTTTTCTTCACACCTTTTTTTTTTTTTTTTAGTGAAAACTTTTATTTAAGCAGAGGTTCAATCTAGAGCATGTGAAAAAAAAAAAGGCATAATTACCAGCCTTTCTTAAGTGGGCACATACCTGCACAAAGTTTCCTGGTGTGTGGCATGAACACTTTGATTTGCCAAAGATGGCCTTGCTCTTGTTGGACTTAATTTTGGAGGGAACTGGGGCAACATTTGGTGAAAGTCCTGTAAAATAGGTCACCTACCACAAGTGAAAGGAGAGAAGTTACTCAAAGTGTAGCCAGGAGCAAGGACGTATCACAATTCCAACAGAATAGGATTTAGTGATTGTTACACAAGGACACTGTGTCCAAAGACCCTTTCAAAGGGCTCAAGAAAGAAGCCTTTGTTGGTGGGAGTGATTGAATCTGCCTCCTTTCCCTTCTTTTACACATTACAGTATCCCGTGACACAGCATGCATACCGTTTAAGGGAGGTGGGCGTCATGTGATACAGCTTAATAAACACAAAGATGGAAGGTTGGTGTCCTGTTCCCAACCCCTGCCCTACTTGCTGTATCACATATTAAACATCACAGCACACTCTGTTCTGGGCACGACTAATGCCCAGGCATTAGCCTACCATTGAATGAATTAGGTACAGTACTCAGACCAGCTTCGAATCAGCTTCTGTTATTTTTGTTAAGCCAACTTCTGTGTTACCCCATCTTCATGTTTATTACCTGATTTCACTGTTTCTCAGAGACATGTGAGTCCAGGAAAATGGATCCTCCACAGGCGCTTTAATCCTATGTTCTATCTTTTGGTGAAAAGTCACTTTTCAAACATGCTTCCAACTAGGTAGTATAAATGTCTATTTACCAAAGTTATCTTTCTTTTGAAAACCAAGTTTAAAAGTATGTATACATTGAATAAAAGGTATATCTTGAGATGGGTTTTATACTGTTATGTTCCCAGTTTTCAAGTGCATTCTTGATGGGGGCAAGGTCTCTAACCCTTTTAGAAGAGCAATAATGATCAATAGTTAATATTTATGTGACCTCTCATACACTTGTTGAATGATCAATAGTTAATATTTATATAACCTCTCCTGTACTTGTTCAATTACATTTTGCATGATTTTGCATCCTCAAGCCCCTTCACATAGTCAGAACATTTAGTCTATTATTCTGATTAATTGTTTTTTCTTCTGTAAGAAAAGCTAGTGGTATCATTGTTTTACAGATGAGACCACATGGAGTTACAGATCTGTATAACCTGTTTGAAATCAGATGGCAAATGGCATCAGAAGTAGTTGGCATCTGCTTTTAAGGAGCTGACTGACCCCAATCAGAAAGAAAGCATTTCCTTTTTAAGATAGATCACAAACTTAGTCTCAGCAATGCCAAATCATAAAATAATTAAAACACGAGGTGTTATATAATTTTCCACAGTGTGACATTTTGCCATAGACTATTTTGGCATCAGTTAAGCAAAGCTTCAATGCAGTGGTTCTCCACCCAGGGTCGATTTTGGCCCCAGGGACATTTGGCAACATCTGCAGATATTTTCAATTGCTACAGCTGCAGAGGAGGAGAATACTCCTGGCAGGTATCTAATGGGTAGAGTTTGGAGATGACGATATACATTTTACAATGCACCGGACAGACCCCCTCACAACAAAGAATGAATTACTTGGTCAAATGTGTCAATTGTGCCCAGGCTGACAACCCTGGGGTAGCATATTTCAATGATATTTTGACATTAAAAAATTAGAAAAACAAAAACTGAAAAGTGAGATATTTAGAAGAGTTAGGCAATGGCTCCTTTAAAGTAAATTTGACAGTTACCTAACTGGTATCTAGGATACCTCACTTTCAGATTATTTTAGAAGCAAATTAATTGTTTATAGTGATTCGGCAAGGGACACTTCCTGTGGATCTATAATTACATGAAGGTTTCAGAGGGAGATTGATCTAGGAAAAACTTGTATCAGAAATTCTGCTCTGATAATAAACTTCCTAAGCATGCAAGTTTTGTTTCTTCTGGAGGATCCTTCATTTATCTAAATTCTTTCTCTTGCCTTTTTTATTACAGATGTTTTGTAAACATCTGGGATCAAATGCAACAGAATTGAGCCACAGCAAGCCAATTCCTTACTTTGAGGTTGATCATGAAAATCATTCTTTCTTCTGATTCATTCCTTTCCTTTGCAGATTGGAAGCACTTGCAGGGAAAAAGGAAGAGCTTAGTCCCAAGCCTTCTTACTGTTTGGATTCTTTTTTTTTTTTTTTTTTTTCAGAAGGCCGAAAAGGACATTAATTAAAGCCAGGTATGGGCTGTATTCAGACTTCCCACATTTTTACCCTATTGCAGTAAAAGTTTCTCTCCAAAGAAATTTGGTCCAAAATGGAATGAAAGAATGAAAGACATTTTATTTTCTCTCCTAGATGTTGGCAGTACTTCACTCCTACATGTCTGAAGTTGTTTTCGTCTTGCAGAGTTCTTTGATATTTGTGAATGTGGCTACATGGCTTAAAACAAGAGCAGTGATAACTCAGACTAATTATTCATCTTGTATATTAATGCTTGACAAGAGAGAAAAGAACTTTTTCTTCCTTGATGATGGTTGTAAAAATTAAGAAACCAGGAGGAACTGAAAGATCTGTGTTCTTGAGAGCAAAAGCCTTCCATTTCACAGAGTTCTCATATCTGAATCATCGAGAGTGTTCTGCAACAGAGGTGCTCACCTTTTGGACTCTCTGTCTACGCAAGCCAGGCCCGAGCAGGCCTGGTATCTCCTGTTCTCTTACCAGGCCTGAGGGTCTCACCCTTTGGGGCATCAGCCATGAGTCTGAAATAAGATGAGAACCATCTCCCCTTCTCCATCTATGATCCTCATTTCTAGTCAAGATGAAATTCTACTAAATCAGATATTCTTATGAGAATTTAGCATCGTCACTGCTAGGTCTCACAGAAGCTTGTAATAGAAATTGGGGTGGTGGGGGCATCACTTTTCATGTTTGAACTTCCATTGAATATTTGGAGATTCAAATAGATTCAATGTGATGTTCCAGAGTATAAACAGAATATGAATGAAATTGTCTGGCCTACAGAACCAAACAATGAAGTTAGTTTAGGGGTGGGGAGTAAATAACCAAGTCATTTATGTTTTATTAAATCTATAGGTCACTTTGAAGTCAGTTTGGAATAACAAGTATGTTCTTTTCTCTTGGAATGTAGCTATTTCCTTTGAAAGCTGAATGGGACACCCTAGAGAGGAAACAGTATGAGGAAGGCCATCTGGAAGGGCAGGAAAGAAGATCTTGGGGGAAGCTCAAAAACCCTCTGGAGAGGAGCTTCCTTGCTGCAAGTCAAGCTCCCCCTTCCAAAGTATTCACAATCAGCTGCACTGTGTCCTCCCCCTCCCCCTCCCCACCCCCAGAGCCAGAGATGCTCTTCTTTGTAGGAAGGATCATGATGTCTTGGTCAGGCCCGAGCCAGACTTGGACATCAGCTTGAGACCAGCTTTCCTACTCATCTGCCATGTTAAACCTCTACTCTGTCAGAAAAGAAACTCCATGTTATAATTCCTCCATATCCCATTCCCTTCAGAAGTGATTACATCTAATTTGATGATGAAGCAATTGATATCCAGGTGAGTTTTACCTTCTAATGAATTTGTGCTAAAATTCAGAATATCACATTACACTTTCGCCAAAGAATAATATAAAGGGCAAGCAAGAAATTGAACATTATAGAATACTGATCCTCAAATCCTGTTCTTCAAAGAAGTAGAAAACAATCATAGCACTACAACACAAATACCTGTCACTAACTCCATCCAGCTGTGACAGTGGTCCCATGACAGGATTAACAGATGTGCTTGCTGGAATTTAGCTTGTTTCTCCCTCATTTTAGGTATTTTTACTGGGGTATTTTCTATTTTGTTCTCAAGAATGAGTCCCCCCTCCTTTGATTATCCTTTATATAATAATGTTTACAGATGGGTCTTGGAATTTCAGCAAAAATCCCAAATGATTATTTTAGCTTTTTCAACTGTCTCCTCTTCAAAAATCGTTCAACAAAGCCACTGATGAGTAAATATAGACAGCCTTGAGATTCACTATGTCTTTCCCCTTGTATTTTTTGGAAGTACTAAAACAAAAACAACAGCACAAAAATAAAAGAATAGGAAAGTTGAATGGAAAAAAAAATTAATAACCAAGTCACTGGATAATATTCATAGATTGGAAACTCAATTCTGGTGGGAAAGAAGAATATCAACTGAGTCCTCTGAGTGTCAGGTATTCATTTAATCTCCACAGTGGAGTTAATACAAATGAGGAAAGGAAGAGCTGGTAATTGCCAGACTTGAGGTTGGAATCTAAGTTTGTTTCTTTTTTACTTGAAAGATTGAACTCTCTGCTTTTTTGCTGCTGCTTCAAGAGTTGTTTGCATGTACCATAAGGCCACATAATGATCTTGACACCTTGGCATTCTGTTTAGAAGGATGCATCTATGTACCTTATCTGTGTCTTAAAAGAAAGAGGCCTATCCAGAGACCAGGGTCTCTGTGAGCAGAGTATCAGCTTTCAACATCTTCTCCAATCATCTGGGTTTTGTTAAAAGGCAGGTTCTGATTCAGGAGGTCTATAGTGGGGCCTGAGGTTCTGCATTTCTAACAAGTTCCCAGGTCATGGCAAAGCTACTGACCCAGAGCCCACACCTTAAGCTGCAAGGGGAGATTATTAGAAGACAAAGAAACTGAAGGACCTGGAAAGAGGTTTAGAATAAAGGGCCAAAGGAACAGAGCATTATTAAAAGTAAAACTTGGCTTCCCAGGGCAATTCCTTTTGTGGATTTCAAAACAATTTGCAAAGCACCTTAGGGACTAGTATACACTTCTGATTGTCTGTCTGTCATCAGCAAACTTGGGGTTCTCTACCTACACACAGGTCTACTGAAGTCCACAGCTGTTTTGTTTGGGCAGGCTGGCGATGAAGCCTGAGCTTGCACATAAAGGGTTTATCATCAACACAGACCTTTATCTGACAGCTGTTTTCCTGTCCAGCTTCAGTGTCCTGGCCAGAGGAAAGGGAAAGGGCTGAAGAAAGAAGTGGTGGTGTCAGCAAGCTGTGGTAGTTGCCTGGCTTCAAGACCTGTGAGAGTCACACACACACACACACACACACACACACACACAAACACACACCAGATGGAAGATCAGAGAATAAGGATAGAATAAGTAATTTGATAAATCTATTGGTTTTGTCCATAAAACCTGCTGGAGGAGCAGGGACTCAATTATTTCCTATAATAAAACAAGGAATTTCTACAAAGTACAAAGACTAATTTTCAAGTCCTATTGCAAAATCTGCTGTGGGTATATGTGTCCATGACTGAACAATATATATCGCACCAGCATGGGATTAGGGACATGAAATCAGTATTGGGTATATGAGTGCCACATCTAGTAGAACCGATAAAACTCAGGGCCGTTGTCTGTCGTGTAAATTGAGAGACAGAGGCACCATCAGTGACTTCCTTTGGGGAAGGTTTGTTTTGTGCTGGTGAACTGCTCCCCCTGGTGGATCAGCGATTGATAGGTTTGTGATTCCAGAGTGTAGGGAACAAACATGCTTTGGAGAAAACTGGGCAGTTTCAGGTATATATACAGACATATCCTCCAGGAAAAAGCTAATTTTCAGAGCACTAAAAATAAACTGAATGCCTAGCTTGACCCCTGACTGATTTTGAGCTTAGCACTCCTGCAAAGTGCAAGGAGTTTTTTCTCCCACACTGCCACGTGTGTTCTCATTATTATGGTTGTTTTGAAATCATGAGTTTGTACTGATTTGAGAGATGTGGAAAACTCTAAGTTCTATATTTTATTTCCTTCCCCTTTAAAAATAATTCTGGACAGGGCAAACAACCCACATCGGAGAGAACATTTTGCTGTGAAATCATTTGTTTCCCTTACTTCCTGTTTACCCTACTCTTCTTTCTGAGGTGATCATATTGATGTAGTTAGTTTATTCCCTTGTTTTACATGCCTGCTCTCAAGATTAAGGTAAGTTTTATGATTTTCTGAGGATCTTCTTTCTACCAATATTATATATTTCGATAGCAAGATAGTCCGTGTTGTTGTTTTCCTTAAAGAGGCTTTCTGTATGCCCTGCCAGGTGCAGAGAGGAGATTTTTGCAGGTCAGATAGAGATGAAAATCTATGGCAATTCTCTCACTCTTTTGAACATTCTGCAACGATCACACTGCAGCCTCAGTCCAAACAGTTTATCAGCTAAATAAGGAGGTATTTTAAATATTTATTTAACAAGACATATTTTAAATAACTTACGTATGTAAATAGAGCGTCCTTAGCCTGTACATTATTGCCAGGTCGATTCTCATGTTCTGATATATAATTAATTACTGGTTTATTCCTCTGTAAACCAAAGAAGAGAATAAATCAGCGATGCCAGGTCACTGATGTCAGCAAAAATTGTAATACCCTCTTGTCAGTGGGTCTGTGAAAGGAGAATTGAAACTGTAAAATCTATGGAGCTGGTGGACCCAAGTGTGTCCAAATGGCAAGTTTTGATCCCAATTTTAGTTGCTTTCTCCTGATGTCTAGACTTTTTGTCTGTGCTCTATAGATAGGCATGGAATGCCCATATCCTAGTTTAAAACAAACTCAGAAAGCATATGCAGTGTGATCTATGATTTTATAAGGTAGAGTTGCCTAAAGTAAATCATATCATGAGCATTTTAAGAAGCATTACTATATTTAGAAGCAAAAACCACACAAATACCAATCATTTTGATAATTTCTAGGTAGTTGAAAATATGCATCTTTTTAATGCTTCAGCAAAATGCATGCATCCATTTTTAATTTTTTGAGAAGAAAATACATACATACACTTCTTTTTCTTTTCTCCTTAAAATGAATGTCTGTCTTTTAAATTTTTCCACTGACAACTTCTAAAGGATGGAAGTGTTGCATTTCAAATTTGTCATGAGTATAAAGAGACCTCTCTAGGGAAGAAAAATTAAACAAAAAACATAGCATCTTTTCTTTTTAGATTTACATTCTGATGATGTAAAATGAGTAATCATCTCAAGTATCACAGCAAATTTTTGGCCTGGGTCATCGATGAGATAAGCATGTTTCATTTAAACATAATACACAAGGCTTACCAACAACCCAACTTAGAGTTCCAACTCCCAGTTCAGCAAATTAGCTTGCTACATAATTCTAGCCAGTGATTAACAATATTAATTATCTTGGCCCATGGCCAAAACATCTGGAAATTTTAGTGTGGAAATCACTTAAAATAATTCTTTCATGCCACCATGACAAAAAAAACCCATTGGTTAATTGACCTTTTCACTATCACCTAGTTGTTCGGCCACACTCTAAACCCTATTGTATTCAATTTGCATTGGATCCTTTTTTGCCATTCTACATTGGGAAGAAGTTTTACATCTTCGGGAAAATAAAACCTCAGTAACTCATCGGTTGAATTTTGTGGTTGAAATGATCATCAGATGCATTCTTAGACACAAAGTCCATATCTTTATTTATGGTATTATTTTGGTGCTTAGAATAAGTGCCCTTTTGGTAGTTAGTGGAATAGGTCCAGTGAGATGTAAATTCATCTTAGCAGCTTTTGAACTGAGTGTTGTTATGCAGTTACATAAAGAGGGAAATTAAAGGTTATAACTTGCTGATCCACCTACCCTCCAGTTTTGCTCTGTGACACAGCCTCACAAGGCATCAGGGGAAATGATGACTTTAGTGCACGTACAGAAGGACTCAGGGAATTGTTTCTTTAGGGATTTGAGGTGACTTTGTAGATTTGCCATAACTAATACATTAGTTTTTTAAAATAAAGATGTTAATTAAGTTTAAACCTCCATACAGTATGGAAAAAGAATTTTCCCCTAAAGATAAATGGTGGCAGCAAGATACTCAGATTGTCTTCTCATTAAATATTATTAAGATTGAAAACCTCATTTTTAACCTAGTAAATCAAGTGTTTGTTTAAAAAGTTCTGCTAAAGGTGGAGAACACGTACTTTTCTCTATTGCTCTTGCTCTGTACAGATAAAACCCTGGAAATTATATATAAAACAAACATAAGTTCTGAAAAGTGGAGAGAAGAAGGCAGACCAGAGAACTCAGGACCCAAGGACTGACATAATGGTGAGTTCCCCGAGTTTTTCTTTTTCCTCATATATTTCAGACCTGGAGCTAAGAAAGCCAGCAACTCAAAAACAGTTAATAGGCTCAGACAAGAAAAGACCTAGGAAAAGCCTGCTGTCTCTAGCCAAAGGACCAGGGAAGGGGCAAACTGGCAAGACAAAAAACATTTAGACAATAACCACTGTATTCTAACAAACCCCACAAAAATTAACTGGGTGGTGTTAGAGAAGGTTGAGTAGGGACCTGTGACTTTCAAACCTGCCACACAGTAACCCCTGTGGTGTCAGTGGACGGGGAGCAGTAACAAGGCACTCTTACCCCTCCCATATATGAAATTATCACTGGAGGTTTAGTGGGGAGCAGGAACTCCTACCTCTGCCCAACTCAACAGTAATGAGGAGCATCCTTTCTCTCAAATGTCAACAGAAGCCAAGTGGGGAACCTGGAGTTCTAACCCCACCTGGCAGTAATGAGGGGGCACTCCACCCTTCTTCTACCAGAATGGTGTCAGAGGAAACCAATTAAAACAGAAGGTTTAAATAAGACACAGAGTCTCATAACATACCACCAAATGTCCAGAATTCAATTAAAAAATCACTCATTACACAAAGAACAGGGAAGAACTCAAACTGGATGTAAAAAGACAATATACATATGCCAACATCCAGATGACACAAATATTAGAATTATCTGATAAAGCTTTTAAAGAGCTAACATACAAATACTCCAATGTGCAGTTAAGAATATTCTTGAAACAAATAAAAAATAGAGCTTCAACAACAAAATAGGAAGTCATAGTAAAAAATGGAAGATATAAAGATGAGCTTAATGGAAATTTTTTAACTTAAAAATATATAAACCCATAAAAACTCAATGCCCATATGGTCTCAACAGTACAATGGAGGAGACAGTGGGAAGTATCAGTGAAGTGCAAGATAGATCTATAAAAACTGCCTAATCTGAACAACAAAGAGAAAATAGACTGGGGAATAATGAACAGAACCTCGGGGACCTGTGGGACAGAAAATAAAAGGTCTAACATTTGCATTACCAGAATCCTAGAGGGAAAGAATGGGGCAAGCGTAAAAAAGTACCCTAAGAAATAATGGCTGAAATCTTTCTAAATTTGGCAAAAGACATAAACTTACAGATTTAAGAAGCTGAGTGAAGCCAAAGATGATAAACTCAAAGAAATCCTGATCACAGTATATCACAGTCAAACTTCTGAGAGCTAAGGACAAAAAACCAAAAACAAAAATTAAAAAAACCTCACAAGACAGTGAAAAAAACAAAGGGATACCTTACTTATAGGAGTGACTTACAGGAATGACTATGGATTGCATATCTGAAATCAGAGAGGCCATGAGGAAGTGGCACAACATTTTTCAAGTTCTGAAAGGAAAGAATTGTCAGCCTCAAATCCAATATCCAGTGAAATTTCTTTCAGGAATGAAGGGAAATCAAGATATTCTCAGTTTTTAAAAAATAAAAGCACTAAGAAAATATGTTGCCAGCAGACCTACCCTAAAAAATAACTAAGGAAATTCTCTGAACAGAAAGGAAATGATAAAAAATGGAATTCTGGATCATCAGGAAGGGAGAAAAAACACAGTAAACAAAAATATGGGTAAATATGATGAGATTTTCTGCTCTTAATTTTTCTAAATTACATTTGAGGGTTGAAGCAAAAAGTATAACTGTCTCACGTGGTTCTAAATGTATATAGAAGAATTATTTAAGACAACTGTTATATAAAAGGGTGAGGGTAAGGGACTTAGAGGGAGGTAACTCTTCTATAATTCACTCAGATGGGTAAAATGACCATAAGAGTAGACTGTGATAATTGATATACATATATATATAGTTATACCTAAAGCAACCACTGAAAAAGCTATACAAAGAGATACACTAAAAAATGCATAATAAATAAAAATAGAATTATTTTAAAAATTCAACAACCCATAGGCAAGCAGAAAAAAAAAATAAAAAAGGAAAAACAGGGCACTTCCCTGGCAGTACAGTGGTTAAGACTCCACACTTCCACTGCAGGGGGTACAGGTTCGATTCCTGGTTGGGAAACTAATATCCTGCATGCCGTATGGTGCAGCACCCCCCAAAAAGGGTAAAACAAAAAGAAAAAAACAGAAAAAATAATAAACTGATCTCAGACATAACACTAATAGATCAATAATTACATTAAATCTAAAAGGTATAAATACACCAACTAAAAGACAGAGATTGGCAGAATAGGTTAAAAAAATAAAATCCAACTATATGCTGTCTGCAAGAAACTCACTTCAAATATAAGGATAATGATAAGTTGAAGTAAAATAAAGGAAAAAGATATACTATGCAAACATTACTCTATGTAATGATACAATGGTCAATCCATGAGGAAGACTTGGAAATCCTAAAAAGGTATTCACCAAACAACAGAGTTACAAAATATATAAAGCAAAAACTGATAAAACTGAAAAGACAAATAGACAAATTCCCAATTGCAATTGGAGAATTAAAACTCTCTCTTGACAACTGATAGAACAACTACACAGGAAATCACTAAGGGTGTGGAAGAACTCAACAACACTATCAATTAACAGTATCCAATTGATATTTATATAACACGTGATGTAACAACAGTAAAACACAATTTCTTTTCAAGTGCTCACAGAACATATATTAAGATAAAACATATTCTGGCCATAAAACAAACCTCAACAGTTTGTGGGACAGAGTAAAGCAGTGATGATAAAAATCTTTGCTTAGCAACAATCCTATTAAGAGGATGGAAAGACAAGCTACACACTGGGAGAAAATATTTGCCAAGCACATATCCAACAAATGATTTGTATCTGGAATATATAAAGAACTATCAAAATTTAACAGTTAAAAAATAAGCACAACATATATACAATGGAATATTAGCCATAAAAAGAAACAAAATTGAGTTATTTGTAGTGAGGTGGATGAACCTAGAGTCTGTCATACAGAGTGAAGTAACTCAGAAAGAGAAAAACAAATACCATATGCTAACACATATATATGGAATCTAAAAAAAAAAAAAGTGGTTCTGATGAACTTAGGGGCAGGACAGGAATAAAGACGTAGACGTAGAGAATGGACTTGAGGACATGGGGAGGGGGAAGGATAAGCTGGGACAAAGTGAGAGAGTAACACTCACATATATACACTACCAAATGTAAAATGGATAGCTAGTGGGAAGCAGCTGCATCACACAGGGAGATCAGCTCGGTGCTTTGTGACCACCTAGAGGGGTGGGATAGGGAGGGTGGAAGGGAGACACAAAAGGGCGGGGCTATGGGGCTATATGTATACATATAGCTGATTAAACAAACTGTGGTAGGTACATGCATGCCAATAAAAAGGAACTAACTATTGATACATGCAACAACCTGTATGAATCTCCAGAGAATTATGATGTGTGACAAAGTAAATTTCAGAATGTTACATACTGTATGGCTCCATTTATATAACATTATTGAAATGACAAAATTATAGAAAGTGAGAACAGATTAGGGGTTAAGGTGGGTATAAAGGCAATATGTAGAGGCGCAATAAGAAGGATTCTTATGCTGGCAGCAATGTTCTGTATTATGGCTGTGTAATGTCAATATCCTATTTGTTATATTGTACTATTGTTTCACAAGATGTAACCATTGGGTGAAATTGGGCAAAGTATTGTTCTGTAATATTTCTTACAACTGCATGTAAATCTGAAATTATCTTAAAATAAAAAGTTTAAAAATTTTCTGCAAGATTTATAATCTAACATCTGTATTATTCTACACTTAAAAAATTGACTGTGACAACTGAATCTTATATAATCTTAGACAATTGTATTCAGCCACTGTGAGCCTACTTCCCTTTCAGTTAAATGGACGTAATGTTCCCTGCATATTTTTCTTTTACTCGCTGTAGTCAAGATGCAATGAAAATGGAATAATGATTGTGAAAGTGCTTCCTAACTCTTCAAGTACTACAAGAAAAGAGCTAACATTTGTTGGAGGCTAATGTGTGCCAGGCTAAGTTAAATATGTTCCTTACTTTATATCTATATGGTAGTATATTATGTGAAAGTCTTAAAAGCATGGCTCCTGTACCTTAATGGAAGAGCGTGTGACATTTAAAGAACCACTAAAGGGAAATTCTCATCTTTCGTCATATCTTTTTCAGACATTCAAGGGTGTCCACAAATGAACTTATTTACGAAACAGAAACAGACTCACAGACATAGAGAACAGACTTGTGGGTGCCAAGGGGGTGGGGGGGGTGGGAGAAGGATGGATTGGGAGTTTGGGATTCGCAGATGTAAACTATTGTATACAGAATGGATAAACAGCAAGATCCTACTGTACAGCACAGGGAACTATACTCAATATCTGGTGATAACCCATAATGGAAAAGAATATGAAAAATAATGTATATATATATATATGTATGACTGAATCACTTTGCTGTACAGCAGAAATTAACACAACATTGTAAATCAATATACTTTAATTGGGCTTCCCAGGTGGTGCAGTGGTTGAGAGTCCGCCTGCTGATGCAGGGGACACAGGTTCGTGTCCCGGTCCAGGAAGATCCCACATGCCGCGGAGCAGCTGGGCCCTTGAGCCATGGCCACTGAGCCTGCACGTCCGGAGCCTGTGCTCTGCAACGGTAGAGGCCACAGTAGTGAGAGGCCCGTGTACAGAAAAAAAAATAAATAAAATAAAATAAAATAATATATATATATATATATATACTTTAATTTAAAAAAAAAAAAAAAAGAAAGAATGTCCAAGTCCAGAGGCTACAGTAACTTTTGTCTCTGAATTCTTCAACACACTGAAACTCCTGAGACCCTCTTACTCTCCTTTCCTTAAATGTGCCAAACCAAACTTTCTATCTTAGACACTCACCCTCCTTTCACTTGCTTGTTGGATGTGGCCCAACAGTATGAGCTACCACCAGCACACATTCGCCCTACTGTGCATTTCTTCCTTTGCACCTTCCTCCATTTCCTAGTTTCCTAGGAAAATTAGTCCATGGGGCTTGGTCCTTTTCTCCTTACCATACTCCCCTAATACTGTGCCTGTGAACTGGAGAAAAACAGAAGAATTTGTAGCTGACATGTTGATGGATTTTATCACATTTCATTTATTATTGCCATTTTACAGTTGAGGAAATGTTAGTAATCTACTGAGGACTTATAGCTTTGTTGATTTAGGACACTTAGGAAATATTTAATCAACAAAAGAATAAATTCGTACTCCACAGTTTGAATGAGATTTTTCTGTTCTCGTTTCTGCCATGAGACTACCTTCCTTAAAAAAATGCATTTGTTTATTTACTCATTTGTTTATTCATTCATTAATTCATTCCATCACCTATTCAGCAATGACCTAACACCCACTAATTGCAAGGCTCTGTGCTAAACCTCAGGGATATGATGATGAGTAAAATGTAATCTGGAGAGACACCTAATGAAAACGATCCTAATGGGGATAGGGTTTATGGCACAACAGAGGCATGAAGTTACCTTGAGAACACAGAGAAGGAAACCCTTCAAAGAGAAATTGGAAAACTCAGACGTCTGCAGGGGACAGGTATGGAACAAAGTCTTGTGCTGGGGAATGCAAGGAACTGTTCTGATGAAATTTGATTTAACAAATGTGTAGAAGTGAACATAGCATTCTAGGGACTAGGAATATTATGCATAATCATGATGATACCCTGTGGACTCCACTTTCAACATATAGCTCACACCTGACCACATGGTTTATCACCGTATCCAATAATACCCTCCTAGTCCAATACTTTGGACTAGTCCTAGTCTAGAACTTCTTTCTCCTCAGGTCAAGTGCAATGGCTTCCTGTTTAGTCTGCTGCTTTCATGCTTGCCTTCCACAATCTTTTCTCAGAAATCAAGAGAAGAGAACACATAAGTAAGTTCATGCCATTTCTGCACTCAGTGACATCCCATGTCAGAGTTAAAACAAAATCCCCTGCCTTGGTTTGATACCACATTTCTTAGCTGAACATTAGAATACCCTATAGAGTTTTAAAAAAGTGTCAATGGCTGGTCCCCACCTCCAAAATCCTGCATGATCTAAAGTGGTGCCCAGGCTGCAGCCATCCCCTCCTCTCCCTCCCTCATTGATTTCACCAACTCCAATGTCACCCTCATTTACGACCCTACTTAAGCATCACTCTTTATTTTCTTTCACTTCTTTACTTTTATTCATAGTACTCATCACCATCTGCATTTGTACTTATTGGCTGATGTGTTTATGGTTCTTATTCCCCCATTAGAAGATGGACCTATGAGGCCAGAGACTTCACCTCTGGTTTGTTTATCACTCCACTCCCAATGACTATAAAAGTGCCTGGCACATAGGACGTGTTAAATAAATAATTTTTAAAATACACTGAATGGACAAAGATGAGGAAGGGTTTAATACACTCATGCGAAGCGGATTGAGAGTGGCAACATGCAACGGGAAATGGTCCAGGAAAGAGGAGGAGGTCTTATAAAAAAAATAAAGGACTAGAGTATTGTTCCTTAAGAAGATGGGAAGCCTACACCATTTTAAACAAGAGACTTTTGCAACCAGATTTGTATTTTAGGAAACTCCCTCTTAGTGCTTTTTGAGGGGTGAATTAGTCTCCAAAAAGGGTTAAGAGGACTAGAAATAGCTGTTAGGAGACCCTCGTGATCACAATGAGAAAGGTCCAAAGATATGACACATTTGAACACTGCAGTATGGAAAGAAGTTGAAACTAAGCCACATGTGGGTTGGTTTTGTCTAACACTGTGACAGACGTAACTATAAAAGAGTGAATGGTCAATTGTATTTTAGCCTTTATAATTCACTGCTACTTCTTTGCACAAGCTTACCTTTGTCTCTCAGGCTCTCTCACTATTCTTGTTAAACAAATACAAAGACAGGCTTAAAAAATGCAGAGTTAAGACATCTCCAGAAACCAAGCAGAGGTCATTTAAGCCCACCTGGATCCCTTTCACTTGAATGCTCTTTCCCACGTGTGGTATGAGTGATCCTGTTGTGTTTTCCTTCACAACCTTGTCTCACAGGTCTTTCTGTACATTTATTATTCTCATGTGAAACAAAATGCTACATAACATCTGTGTCTGTTCTAAATCTCTTCTATTTTCCATTTATGCTCCATTGTTCTATAATCTATTCGAAGCTGAAAACAGAACTAAGGTGTGATCTTACTATAACCTCTAGTGATTAATTTTATTACTACTTTTTTTCCAACTGAATAAACTCACAATAAATAAGAAATGCTTCATCTGGGAGAGAATCTCCAAATAGACTTCAACCTCTTACTCTTCAATCTTTTCTAAACTTGCTAACACAGTATTAAGTAAAGTCCTTCCTCTCCTCCCATTCTTTCATCCCAATACTACTTTGGTTAAAGAAGTAAATCTAATTAAAGGAGCATGGGAAATGGAAGCTGTTTTGTGTGCTAGGGAAGCTGGATCTGTGTAACTTTCACCAGTGATTGGGCTTACAAGATGGAAAATTCCTTATACTGCTGGGCAAAGTACTCTCAATGCTGTTGAAACATCTGGTTTTCTTTGTGTAAAATCTTTTCCACGAGGTGGGCTAAGATTTTTATTCTAATTGAATTTGTAGTTAATTCCAGATAAAGATGAGTTTCTTTTCGCTGATGCTGCTCAAATCAAGGGTCCCAGCCTGAAGACTCGAAGCCCATTTTTACTCAAAATTAATCAAAAGAAGTGGTGAGTTGCTTGGCTCAATTGTTTGTATTTTTAGGACAGAAAAACTATTTCTAAAGCACTGGATTCCTGTCTTGGTCTTTTGAATCCTGTGTGATAGAGATTGAAGTGCAGACTCCTGTGTCTTAAATGCAGTGTTGCTAACCAATTAAGGGCATGGATGGGCTTTGATTTGAAGATGGCTTACCACCCTCCCTGTGAATGTTTATCTGGTGTTCATGGATCCTAAACAATTTGTTTATGATCCTAAACCATCTAAAAGAAAATAAGGAGTCAAGCTTTCCAATATGTGTTGCAATATTTGTTAAACAAATTAATACCTGGATAAACAAAAGAACAAATACAATATAAAACATATGAGTCTCCCAGAGTCTTTGCCAACTACTTGACAGACTTCTGCTTTTAACAATGACCTTTGGGTACCAATGTTTTCTACGAGTTCATATTTTGGATATTATGAAATAAAGAAGACTATTAAATTGTAATTAGTTTCCTTTTTCAACCAACCCTGATAAGTGAATGAACCTTCCTTCCCTCTCTCTCCTACCAAATTTCATTTGGGACAGTACAATAGAAATTAAAACCAGGACCTAGAGCCAGAAGCCAGAATAAGAAGTGAACTTAGGCCCTCCACAGCTTATCTGGTAACCTGTCCCCTTTCAGGGTCACTTAACAAAGCTGACATCCCATTTTTTCCAGAGGCTTTGGACCTAGAGAAGGATACCCCTTTTTCTCCCCTGAAGTGGAGAGCAATGTCAATCAAATTCCATGAGTACAGATCTTAAAGTAATCTTGGCATTTTCAAAACTCCCATTACTGATTAACCCTTGCTAAGCTTTTCTCATTCTTATCATATTTACAAACAAGGACTAGATTCTAACTCTTCCTCCTTGAGGGATCTGTCCCAATTCTTCCAGCTGAGTCAGTTGTCTTTTATCTGGACCTCTTAATATCAAGAATTTGTATCTATCCATCACTGCACCTTTTTATCTGTTCATGATTTTTATACACACACTCTCACCAAAGACTTCTGCTGTTTATCTGAGCAATTCAAGGGTAGAAGGAAGATGACTAATTCATTCCTAAAATTCAGTAGACAGTAAATAAGTGCTTTTTTAATTAATAAACTCAAATAATTGTAGTAGATTTCATTGGGAAAAAATGTATTTCTCTTATTTGGCCAAAGTTGCAAGCCATCGTATGCAATAATGAGAAATGTTGGCTGTGCTAGGTCAAATTAAATACAGTAAGAAAAGAAAGTACTGTCTCAGAATAAGAGGAGGTTGATTCCAGTTTTTCTCTAATATAAATAATATTGCAATGAACAATCACAGATGTAATTTTTGAGTGCATCTCTGGTTATACCTGAAATGTTAACTTCATGCAAATGAACTACAGGGCCAAAGGGTATTTAGCCATATTCTTAACACTGAGTTTTCCATATTCTCATTAACATTGCCTATTGTAATTAAGTACAATAAAAATAACAGATGGGAGTAATATCTTCTTTTTGTCTTATGTTTTATATAAATATATATCAATATTACATATATCAATATTAGATATGTATATATAAATATATATAATACTGGGAGGATTATTGGGCCCAATTCTTTATCCTATCTATATCTGCTCTCTCTGCTATATACCTTTGCAGTATACTTTTACAAAAGGTAGTACACTTTTTTTTTTCTTTTTACAAAGGCAGTATACTTCCCTTTTCTTTTATTTATTTATTTATTTTTTTTGCGGTACTCAGGCCTCTTTCTGTTGTGGCCTCTCCCATTGCGGGGTACAGGCTCTGGACGCTCAGGCTCAGCGGCCATGGCTCAAGGGCCCAGCCGCTCTGCGGCATATGGGATCTTCCCGGACCAGGGCACGAACCCGTGTCCCCTGCATCGGCAGGCGGACTCTTAACCACTGCGCCACCAGGGAAGCCCACTTCCCTTTTCTTGACTTTGGGCTTCACAGAGTAACTTTCTTTGGGCAATGTGAAGGTAGAAGATATGATGTAAGAGGAACTTAAAGTGAGATTTTGTAGCTGGTTATGCTTTCTTGTATTTATGTCATTCTTAAAAGCGGCACATGGCCCACCCATCCTGCTGGTCCAGGAGGAGGATGAGTGGCAGATGGAGTACAGCTACCGCACCCAACTTGCAACATGAAGCTGAACCATCCTAGCTGACTTAGAAACTCATGAACAAAAAGTAAATGCTTATTGCTATACCCCACTGAAAAATTGAGATTATTTGTTATGCAGCAGTAGTTAACTACTATATATATTAAGTATGGGCCTGTTACTGGGAATATACAGCAGTGATTAAAAAGGCAACAACACTATTTATACTGGATTGAGGGGAAAATATACAATATAAAAATATTATCTATATCTATAGTGATTTGATTGGAAGAAAAATTAAATCAATAAAGAATACAAAGTGGCATGTAAGGGGCACATATTTGATGACTAATGAAGTTGAATATTTTGTATTCTCTTTTCTGAAATTTGCCTCTTAATGTGACTTACACATTTTTCTTTAGAGTGTTCATCTTTTTCTAATTGTAGTTGTTTTCATGTTACTTATATTTATATATTACATGTTTACATATATCGAGTATTATAAATGTTGCAAATATTTTTTGCAATTTGAGTAAAATTTTATATTATTGTTAAACAGAAATTCTTTAAATTATAATTTAATAGTTCTTTGCTGTATGCTTTACTGTATGTTTAGACAATTATTACATTTCACTCAACCATAATTGTCAGTGATTTATTTTTGTGTATTTTGTGAATTAGGAACCTAACTCTACTCCCACCTCTGACAAAGGTTTTCATCTCCAATGTTTAATAATCCAACTTCTCCCATTTGATGTGAAATGTTACTATTGCTATATAATAGGAGTTGGGTGAGATATATTTTTATTTTGAATAATATTTACCCTATAGTAGCCTCCTTCATTATATTAAATGGTATTAAGACATATGCATGAAATTACTTTTGATGAAAAAAGCAGTAACATATACATATGTCCCTAATTCTATGAAACCAATATGCACCCACAAACACATGCAAGGAAGATTAGAAAGAAATCCAAAATATTAATGATACCTAATTCTGAGTGGGTGGAAGGATAATGGATAACTTTTATTTCTTCTTTGCTGTTTTCTGTGCTTTCTAAATTAATTATCTAACATGTGTAAAATAATAAAAATGTTTACAAATAAATAAATAATTTTAAAAGAATAAACTAAAATAAGATTTCAATAACTTGAAAAGTTCTGCTACCTAGCATGCCAAGTTTGCTTATTTGTGTTTCAGATAAAATAGCAAATTATTCATTGATTTTTTAAATTAATCAAATGAGATGTCATTCAGCTTGTATTTAGCCAAAAAAAAAAATCATTAATTTAAATTTTCTTCTTCTAGAAAGTCATTTCCCAACCCATCCTACTGCTATTCTTAGGTGTAAGGGCTATTTAGTGCTTTAGGTAATTCCTAATGCCACAGAAAGAAAGCAGGACTTAAAGCAGCTGCCTAGAAGGAGTGCTACCCTGGGCTCAGAGAAATAAATTTGCATAAATATCCCTATACCCTACCTCAAGAGGTTTTCTGTAGACATCGAGAGATTCTATACTTGGAGGACAGTTGGGATCCATGACCTCTGAGGATCCATCCAGTGTCATAGTTAGATAATTCTGTAAATTATCAAGACTAGGCATGGGGTACAGCAATTCAGTGGCTGAACTCTTGAGGGAAAGCCCAAGCCTGAGAAAAGATACATTTACAAAGTGAGTGAAGAACGCTTGGCCTTCTTGCTCCATCCCAGGTACACATCTCGACATATCCAAGGTTACAAGGTAATAAGGAATAGGAATTAATCACGACCTCTCTGCCACATGCCAAAATTAATTCTACTTTAAATGAGTCTTAATTATGCCAGTGAAGCTTAGACTTTAATAGAAAGAACCTGTTCCCTGAAACTAACTTTTACTGTAAGGATTAAGAAAGATTTAAAGTCAACTTTACTTTAAATGTAGTGAGCCTAATTTGAAGCTACAGTATTAATTTTTCAGGCAACAAACCTAACATCTCTCTTATAGATCAGTCGTCTTGTTGTTATTCCCTGTCTGCAAAATTACTTACCCTAGGGAAAACCCTCATCTTCTAGAAAATATTTAGCCTCTGATTGTCTGAACTTGGTGTGTTCAATTCCTGTACTCAAGTTTTTATTCAAATTTATCCTTCTTGTGAAGGGTATAAGGCCTAGCAATCTCGTAAACATTTTTTTTTCCCTATGGCTAGAAGCCACCCGGTTTTTGATAGCCTACTGTGTGCCAGGAGATGAGTTAAAACTATGGGATTTAAAGACATTTTTATTGAAATATAATTTACATATAAAATTATATTAGTTTCAGGTGTACAGCATTATGATTTGATATATGTGTATATTACAAAATGATTACCACAATATGTCTTAACATCCATTACATGTGGTTACATTTTAAAAAATATTTACATCCTCACTGTATGGCAGATGCATTTTATTTTAGATGAAGAATCTGAGATATAAAAATGTAAGCATGCCCAGGATCACATCACTTATAAAGGATGGGACTCAAATGCATACCTTTTTGACACCAATGCTGGACATTCTTCCCATGAACTACATCATCTCCTACAAGGGAAACCTTAATTTCATTACTGCATTATGTTACTTTTATGGAGATGCACACATTGACAGTGAGTAGTGCTTATTTGCCAAATTTGATCTCAATGTCAGTCTTCATACATGGGCAGAACCTCTCCCATGTATGCAGGTTAGATGGATGTCTACCTAAATCATTCATTGTCTGGGTTTCCAAACAGTATTTTCTTGTTAATCTACCATTTGTGTTTTTTCTAAATCTTTACTTTTTCAGAGCAGTTTTGGGTTTACAAAAAAATTGAGAAGAAGGTAAAGAGATTTCCCATATACTCCCTGCCCTCACACATGACTAGCCTCTCTCACTGTCATCCTCAGTGGTTGGAAGTAGACAGAATTGGAAGGAGCAGGCTGGGTGTCCACACATGTAGTGGGAAAGGCTTCACACCACAGAAGGAGCATGAAGTTGTAAGAGAAGTTAAACCAGCCAGAGACCAGGGGGGCTAGCCTTCCTTCTCCTCTCAAGTTTTGGAGAATATAATAAAGTAATGCTAATAGTAGATAATTATTATTATATTTTTTAATTTTAAAGAATTTGGTTTTAAGAGAAGTTTTAGATTGACAGCCAAATTGAGAGGAAAGTAAAGATATTTCCCTGACCCTATACATGTATGGCTTCTCCTATGATCAACATTACTCACCAGAATGGTACATTTTTTCACTAAGGATGAACCTACACTGACACATCATAATTATCGAAAGTTCATTGTCTACCTTAGGGTTCACACTTGGTGATGTACTTTCTGTGAGTTTGGATAAATCTCTCATGATATATATCCATTATTATAACGTCACACAGAATATTTTCACTGCCTGAAAAATACTGTGCTTTGCCTATTCATCCTACTCTTCTGAACCAACCCCATAACCACTGATCTTTTTATTTTCTCCATAGTTTTGCCTTTTCCAGAATGTCATATAGTTGGAATTACACAGTATGTAGCCTTTACATATTGGCTTCTTTCACCTAGTAATATGCATATAAGATTCCTCCATGTCTTTTCATGGGTCGATAGCTCATTTCTTTTTAGCGTTGTATAGTATTCCATTTTCCAGATGTACCATAATTTACCTACTGAAGGGCATCTTTGTTCCTTCCAAGTTTTGGCAGTGATGAAGAAAACTGCTCTAAACATCTGTATTCAGCTTTTTGCATGGACGTAAATTTTCAGGTCCTTTGGGTAAACAACAAGGAGTGCAGTTGCTGGATTATATGGTAAGAGTATATTTAGTTTTATAAGAAGCTGCTAAAATGTCTTCCAAAGTGGCTGTTCCATTTTGCATTCCCATTAGCAATGTATGCAAGCTTTCCTGTTGCCCTCCACCCTCACCATCATTTGGTGTTGTCAGTTCTCTGGATTTTGGCTATTCTAACAGGTATGCAGTTTTTTCTTGTTATTGTTTTAATTTGCATTTCCCTGATGACATGATGTGAAGCATCCTTTGGCTCATTTTTTTAATCAGTTGTTTGTTTTCTTATTGTTGAGTTTTAAGAGTTCTTTGTATATTTTGGGAGATTGATCAAGATGGCGGAATAAGAAGACATGAACTCAGCTCCCACCATGAACACATCAAAAATACATCCACATGTGGAAAAATCCTTACTGAAAACTAACTGGAAACTTGTAGAAAGACTCCTGTGCAACCAAGGCTGTAAGAAACATTTAGACAGAATCAGGTAGGAAAGGAAGAGAAGGGATCAGATCAGGACTCACGCCCCTGGGAGGGGACTCAGAGGAAAATGGAGATTCACCCTGGGGAGTGAGAAGTTCAAGCCACTTATTGGGTGCTCCAACTGTGGGGGCCTACACAAGGAAGGTGATCCCCTTGTCTAGTTGGAGGGCTTCTGGGACTAATAAGAGAGCTATGGGAAGCCTAGACTCTACTGATGAGGAACATATGAACGTTGGATTGCCCCAAGGCAGAGCAGAGAGGTCAGGTTGAGACTGCTCTAGTGGTTGCCTGCTTTCCCATGACTGCCCTGGCACATGCCTCAGCCTGAGCTGGGCAAATGTTCCAGCCCCACTTAACTCCACACTGAAGCTTTGCACTGGGCCTAAGGCTGCCACAACTAAGGACGGAGCCTGGCCATGGGATGCAGAGGTGGCTCAGATCTGAGGATGCATCTGGGTGGGGTGGGGGTGGACACTGGTTGCACTTACTCAGGTAATGCATAAGAAGCACCCTGGAACTCTGATGGCAGCTGGTCCACCACAGCCTTTGCCCCAATTCATGATACACACCAAGAGCCTACATGGATCCCACCTGCCCTGGGGTGTGGCTCCACAACAGAGCAGGGGGTGGCAGAGGCTGGGGGGAGAGATCAGCTGTGAGGGACAAAGAAGACTTGGACCTGAGGTTTTGTTTGAGCAGCACAAGGGCAACAATCACTGACACCTGTATAGGCAGTGCATTGGAGGTAGCTCAGGCTTCTCTTTGAAGCTGACCAGGTGCAGCTCATGCCCAATCATGAGCTGAGAGCCTGGATGGGTCCCACTTGCTTCAGCATTGCTCCTCTCTGGGGAAAGGGTCCCAGTGCTGGGAAAGAGGAAAACACACACTTAAAGGGAAGAGAGCCAGCTCAGAACAAATCCTCAGGATGTCGGCCCCAGCAACTAGGGGTCCAATCCCACCCCCCAATGGGGTCATGACAGCCCCTGAGCATAAGGGAATACCTGCCTTCAGCCCTAGACTCTCCTTCTCCAGTCCTGCCTCCTACCAAGGTGATAGCTGACAGCATACCCTAAGGAAAGACATAACTTGCATCTAGGTCAAATCTAGCTCTACAACAAAAGGCACTGAGCACAAGCAGTCTGTACAGGGATGCTCCCCTATAAGGACACCCCTCTAAGACTGCAATATGTAACTGATTCACCAAAATTCATAAAGATAAAGAAAGTTAAGCAAAATGAGAAGACAGAGTAACTGGTCTCAACTGAAAGAGTGAGAGGAAGCCCCACTTACATCAATGGACAGATCATCCAAACAGGAAGTCAATAAGGCAACAGTGGTCATGAGTGACACAATAGACCAATTGGACTTAATAGATATCCACAGGACATTATATCCAAAAACAAACAGCAGAAAGCACATTCTTTTCAAGTGCACATGGAATGTTCTGCAGGATAGATCATGTGCAAAGCCACAAAACAAGCCTTAAATTTAAGAGGATAGAAACTATATCAAACATTTTTTCTAACCACAATGGTATAAAGCTAGGAATCAATTATAGAAAGAAAAACAGGAAAACACAAACATGTAGACTAAACGGCATGCTTCTAAAAAACCAATGGGTCAATGAAGAAATGGAAAGAAATCCTGTGTTATTGGACTGGAAGAATTAAAAAGTCCATACTACCCAAAACAATCTACAGATTTAATTCAATCCATATCAAAATACCCATGACATTTTCATGGAACTAGAATAAAATGTCACAGAACTAGAACTAAATTTTTTATAGAAACAGAAAAGGCCCTGAATCCCAAAGTGATCTTGAGAAAAAAGAACAAAGCTGGAGATATCGTGCTCCCTGACTTCGGACTGTACTACAAAGTTACAGTAATCAAAACAAAATGGTACTGGCACAAAAAGCAGAACATAAATCAACGGAACAGAATAGAGAGCCCAGAAATAAACCCACATACCTATGGTCAATTAATCCATGAAAAGGCAAGAATACACAATGGAAAAAACACAGTCTTTTCAATAAGTGGTGCTGGAAAAACTGTACAGCAACATGTAAAAGAATGAGATTAGAACATTTCCTCATACCATGTACAAAAATAAACTCAAAATGAATTAAAGACCTAAATGTAAGACCTGAAACTGTAAACTCCTAGAAAAGAATATAGGCAGAACACTCTTTGATATAAATTTTAGCAATGTTTGTTAGTCTCATAAGGCAAAAGATATAAAAGCAAAATTATAAAAATGGGACTAATTAAACTTAAAAGCTTTTGCACAGCAAAGGGAACTATCAACAAAACAAACACAACCGAATGAATGGGAGAAAATATTTGCAAATGATAAGACCAACAAGGAGTTAATATCCAAAATATATAAACAGCTCCTACAACTCAATATCACAAAAACAAACAACCCATTTAAAAATTTGGCAAAGACCTGAATAGATATTTTTCCAAAAAAGACATACAGATGGCTAACAGGCACATAAAAAGATGCTCAACATCATTAATTATTAGATAAATGAAAATCAAAATAGTGAGATATCACTTCACACCTATCAGAATGGCTATCATAAAAAAATTCCACAAATAACAACTGTTCCTGAGGATATGGAGGAAAGGGAACACTTGTACACTGTTGGTGGGACTATAAATTGGTGCTGCTGTTGTAGAAAACTGTATGGAGATTCCTCAGAAAATGAAAAATAAAATTACCATACAATCCAGTAATTTCACTCCTAGGTATATGTCCCCCCAAAATGAAAATACTAACTGGAAAAAATACATGTAATTCAATGATCATAGCAGCACTATTTACAATAGCCAATATATGGAAACAAACCAAGTATCCATAAAAAAGATAAATAGATAAAGAAGATGTGGTATATATATATACAATAGTATACTACTCAGCCATAAAAATGAATGAAATAATGCCATTTGCAACAACATGGTGGACCTAGAGAGTATTATGCTTAGTAAGATAAGACAAAGACAAATACTGTAGCTATCATTTGTATGTGGAATCTAAAAAATAAAACAAATTAGTGAAAATAACAAAAAGGAAACAGACTCAAAGATATAACAAAATAGAGGTTACCAGTGGGGAGAGGGAAGTATGGGGCAAGATAGGGTTAGGGGATTAAGAGATACAATCTACTATGTATAAAATAAATAATCAACAAGGATATATTGTACAGCACCAAGAATTATAGACATTATTTTGTAATAACTTTAAATGGGGTATATGGGACTTCCCTGGCGGTCCAGTGGTTAAGACTTCATCTTCTAGTGCAGGAGGTGTGGGTTTGATCCCTGGTTGGGGAGCTAAGATCCCACATGCCTCATGACCAAAAACCAAAAAATGTAAAACAGAAGCAATACTGTAACAAATTCAATAAAGACTTTAAAAATGATCCACATCAAAAAAAAATCTTAAAAAAACAAATTAGGGCCTCCCTGGTGGCGCAGTGGTTGAGAGTCCGCCTGCCGATGCAGGGGATACGGGTTCGTGCCCCGGTCTGGGAGGATCCCATATGCCGCGGAGCGGCTGGGCCCGTGAGCCATGGCTGCTGAGCCTGCGCATCCGGAGCCTGTGCTCCGCAACGGGAGAGGCCACAACAGTGAGAGGCCCGCGTACCACAAAAAAAAAAAAAAAAAACAAAAAAAAACAAATTAAATAAATGGGATATAATCTATAAAATACTGAATCACTATGCTGTACATCTGAAATTAATAATATTGTAAATCAACTATATTTCAATTTAAAATAAATAAATAAAGTAGGTAAGTTAAATATATACTTCTTTGTATATTTTGGATAAATCTTTCACCAGATGTGTCTTTTGCAAATATTTTCTCCCAGTCTATGGCTTTTCTTCTAATTCTCTTGAGATTGTTTCTCACAGAGCAGGAGATTTTGATTTTAATGAGGTCCAGCTTATTAATGATAATGAGTTGTATCTTTGGATTGTGCTTAAAAAGGCATCACAACACCCAATGTCTTCTAGGTTTTCTCTTATATTATCTTTGAGGAGTTGTACAGTTTTGTATTTTACATTTAGGTCTATGGTCCATTTTAAGTTAATTTTTGTGAAGGGTGTAATGTCTGTGTTTAGACGCATATTTTTGCATGTGGCTGTCCAGTTTTGTCAGCCTCATTTGTTGAGGAGACTTTCTTTGTGCCATTGTATTGCCTTTGCTACTTTGTCAAGGATCAGTTGACTATATTTATTGCGAGTCTATTTCTGGGCTCTCTATTTTGTTCCTTTCATCTATTATTTTTCTTTCTTTTTTTTTTTTTTTCCCCAAACCACACTGTGTTGATTACTGTAGCTTTATTGTAAATCTTCAAGTTGGGTAGCATCGGTCCTCCAACTTTATTCTTCTCCTTCAATATTTTGTGGCTATTCTGGGTCTTTTCTCCCTCTATATAAACTTTAGAATTAGTTGCGAGTAGGTACAAAATAACGTGCTGTGATTTTGATTAGGATTTCATTGAATCTACAGATACAGTTGGGAAGAATTGGAATCTTGACAATATCAATTCTTCCTATCTATGAACATGAAATATGTCTCCATTTATTTAGGTTTTTTGAAATTTTATTCATCAAAGTTTTGTAGTTTTCATCATACAGATCTTGTATGCATTTTGTTAAATTTATAACTAAGTATTTTATTTTAGGGGATGCTAATGTAAATGGCATTGTGTTTTTAAGTTCAAATTCCACTTGTTCTTATTTGGTACATAGAAAAGCAATTGAAATTTGTATATTAATGTGTATTTTGCAATCTTGCTATAAATGCTAACTAGTTCCAGAATTTTTTTGTTTGTTTTGGTTTTTTTTGTTGTTATTGTTGGTTCTTTCTGATTTTCTACAAATAGTCATGCTATCTGAAAAACAAAGTTTTATATCTTTCTTCCCAATCTGTATATCTTTTATTCCTTTTTTTTGCCTTATTATTATTATTTTTTAAAGGGCTTCAAATGCTTGGCTTTTATTTATTTATTTATTTATTTATTTATTTTTGGCTGTGTTGGGTCTTCATTTCTGTGCAAGGGCTTCCTCTAGTTGTGGCAAGCGGGGGCCACTCTTCATCGTGGTGCGCAGGCCTCTCACTATCGCGGCCTCTCTTGTTGTGGAGCACAGGCTCCAGACGCGCAGGCTCAGTAGCTGTGGCTCATGGGCCTAGTTGCTCCACGGCATGTGGGATCTTCCCAGACCAAGGCTCGAACCCATGTCCCCTGCATTAGCAGGCAGATTCTCAACCACTGCGCCACCAGGGAAGCCCTTTTTTGCCTTAATGAATTAGCAAGGATTTCTGGTGTGATGTTGAAAAGAAGTGGTGAGAGAGTACATTCTTGTCTTTTACCTAATTTTAGTGGGAAGTTTTTCACTTTCTCATCATTAAGTATGATGCTAGCTGTAGGTTTTTTGTAGATAATCTTTATCAGATTGAGAAAGTTTCCCTCTACTCCTTGTTTACTGAAAGTTTTTAATCATGAATGGGTGTTGAATTTTCTGATGCTTTTTCTGCATTTATTTAATCATATGATTTTTCTTTCTATTCTGTTGATATGACAAATTACAAAATTGATTTTTTATGTTGAACTAGTCTTGCATATCTGGGTTCAATCCCACTTGGTTTTGGTATATAATTCTTATTATACTTTTGGTAATATTTTGTTGAGGACTCATGCTCATGGGAGATAATCTGTCATTTTCTTTTCTTCTAATGTCTTTTTCTGGCTTTGGCATTAGAGAAATGTTGGTCTCATAGAATGAGTTAGGAAGTATTAATTCAGGTTCTATCCTTTGAAAATATTGTAGAGAACTGGTAAAATTTCTTCCTTAATTGTTTCTTAGACTTCACTAGTGAACCCAACTGTTCATAGTGCTTTCTGCTTTAGAAGGTTATTAATTATTGATTCAATTTCTTAAATAGATAAATGTCTGTTCATATCTATTTCTTCTTAAGTGAGTTTTGGTATACTGTGTCTTTCAAGGAATTAATCCATTTCATCTAGGTTATCAAACCCCTGTGTTTTCAGTTCTCACCAGTAAATTCAATCGGTTAAGATTTTTATCTAGGAGAACTCGGCTGAACTGAAAAAATATATAAAACATGACTTGGGTAATTATGCTATTATCATATGGTAATATTTGTGCAATGAAGTTTTTTAGGTTAGATTTTTATCATGTAAGGAGGGTGAGAACAAAGAATGGGAAATGGAACTGTCAAAAATGATGGCGTATGGTAATAATTCAGAGTTTTAGTATTTTAGTCAATAAGGCCAGGTTGGGGTTGACTTGGAGAATAGGAAGTAAATAGATGTCTAGAAGAAAGTTATAGGAAAGCATAAAGCACTAAGAGGATTGGTCCAGGAGAAAATGAAGTCAGACTTCACTTTTGTGGACTCGGAGCAAGAAAATGAACTTTTTGGGTTTAGAGTAGAGTGGATTTCACTGTGGATCTTGAGCAAGTCTTAACTTCTCTGAATATTTGTATCCTCATGGGGATATTAATATTACCAATACAGATATCAAGGACTGATGAGAAGTTCATATAAGAAAATATATTAAGTGATATTCTAAGTTCGATATTGTAAACATCATTCAGTAATATTTTGATAGAATCTATCTACGAAATGAAACAAGAGAGGAGAAAGAAAATGTGTATCGATTAATAGTGACTGAATTAAGAAAATAAAATTCCATTAGTTTATCTTCTGAGTTCTACTTTCTGATGTAATGGAAAGCAAAACCTCTATTATATTTTAGTCCTCATGACACATTTTTTTTTATGAGGTAGATTATAAACTTGACTCATCAAATTATTAACTTTAGGGAGCCCATACCACACACCTTCAACTCCCATTGGATAACTGAAAGCATCGCTTCCTTCTCTTGGTTATGGTAAATTCCCAAAAGCCACTGGAAATTTAGAGACTTCTCTGAACCACTCCTGGAATAGGAAAGAAGCATCAATGTTTTTAAATATGCTCTAGCTCCTTAGATTTAAGGAACAACAACAACAACAAAATAATTCTAAGTAAAAGAGAATCAAATAAGAATTTCCAGATATTTTCTTTATGAAACCAGATGGTAACTATTCATTGATATTTTCTAAAGGAGGCATCAGGAGGGACAAACGAGTGGGAATAGATAATCCAGAGCTGCCTATAGTCAACATAGCATCAAATTTAGAAGCAAATACAGGGCAGTTAAAAGTCCAGGCAGTCATTACTTAATCTTTACACATATCTATTCCTTTAAAGGGCTTTGCTTTTGTTATTTTTGACTTAAAAAAAAGTGTTTTTCTTTCGAAATAATTAAAGGGAAAGGAAGTCTAAAGAGAGACTGAGTGACATCCAATATTCCCTAATACCGTCTTGTTGCTTTAGGTGATTGGTATACTTAATTAAGGAGGGTCTTGGGTCTATCATCGACCAGGGCCTGACCTGGGGGTGGAAACAAGTGAGCTGTAATCTGACCGTGCCCAGGTGTGTGCCTGCAGGTCACACACTGGGAAAACATGTGGCTTCAGCAATCCTTTCCCAAGTCTGGCCCTGCCTTTAACTATTTCAGGTCTTCTCAAATGTCCACATTCTCTCATGCTTAGACGATGTCAGCATGCTTTCCTCTAGGTTAAGATTTCAAGTTGGAAAAGGAAGTGCATAAGGTTAAGGGTCTTATTTAAGGCTGTAAAGTCCGTGGCAAAGAATATAGCTCATCTCTTCTGACTCCTAATCACTGCTCTGTTTGCTGCATTTGCTGCAACTCAGTTCATTTACCATGCACACTCTCACTAAGCCACACATACCTGTTACTTAAAAGAAATCTTTTCTTCTTCTAGGGCACAGCATTACTTTATTTTTTCTTCCTTTCCTCTTCCTTCTCTCCTTCCTTACTTCTCTCCTTCCTTCCCTCTCTCCTTCCTTCCCTCTTTCCCTTTTCTTTCTTTCTTTTCTTTTTTTCTTTTTTTCCATTTATCCATCTGTTTGTCCACCTGTCTACCTGACACAGGTAAAGCAGTCTTTGCTTTTACTGGGTTCCAGAAAACTCAGTCTTGATGCATCTAGAATGTAGTGTTAAGGAAAACACAATGGCAGATGAGCTGTTTTCTCTGTGAATTTTCCTATACTACAAGAGGTATTTATTGATAGAAAGACTATGGATTGATGAGGGAGTCTCCAAATCCCACACACACAGAATTAGGGGGAGAAATTCAAGTGTCTTCTCTGTGGACACTCTTATTGTATATTGTCCATGAGCCACAAGATATAACATAGAAAAAAACATTTTAAAATGATCTTACTTCACATCAACAAATAATGCACTATTTTTGAAATAGTGCATCTGATGATTTAAGTGGTTTATATTTCAACCCTTTTATTTGTAATTCTATTTATGAAAAACATTCTAGAACTCATAACATAGTTGCCTTAGTTTTTAAATAGAGTCAATGGACCTTATATTGAAGACTGTCTTCATTGTGAATATTAATAAACTAACTATTCTCCACTCAGTACCTTAAAGTCATGGACTACACTGATTGACATCTTTTCAAAATGTCACATGAGTACCCTAAGGAGCCATTAAGGTACAAAATACCCATTTGGCCAAAGCCCACTTGAACTCCAATGGACTACCTTATGCTGGCACAATCAAGCAAAACTATGTTATGTTGAGGCTAGATGTTCTAGTTCCTTTTGTTGGGGGAGTGGGTGTAGTAGTGTGAATGTGGGCATTTGAGTCACAAGGCCTGAATTGCAAATTTACTTACAATATGTGAACTTTGGGCAAGTTAATTAACTCTTAAGAACCTCAATTCATACATAAAGTGAGAATTAAAAGGAATATTCAGCAAAATTGCTGACAAAAGGTAAAGGCACTAATAAAGTAAATGATCCAATTTAGCACCAAGAATAAGTTGATGCTCAATAAATAAATTCCTTGCCCTTGTCTTTTCTGATGTCAGAATGACTGCTATTCAACTTCAACAGAGCTCCCAATCCTGTCATCTTTCCTGTTGCATTCTGTTGTCCTCTTTCCTCACCTTGTCTTTCTTTTATCTTTTTTCCTTTTCTGTTGATATTTGCTTCCGTTTTGCCCCCCTCCAAGAATCTTTTTTGGAGAGAGTAGTAGCCAATTAGAATGGTCTACTCCTTCTGATCAGTGAACTGATTAATTGGTGCTCTGGACTCTATAAGTTCTTTTTTATGTTTATAGCCTCACTGACTTCTTAATATATCTATTTTGACTACCAGGAATGCTTTTGTTATACCCTCACTCAAAACCCTCACCACTCCCAAACATGTGTACCTGCTCTGTTGTTTTAAGATGACATTTTTCCAGATACTTGTGCATACCAGACAACTGAGTTTTGTCTGTATTTAGGAGGTCTGAATTTGGGTTTATGAGCCTATGGTAAAGACTGCTATGAGGCAGAGGTAGTAGATAAGACTACTGTTTCTTTCTTTTCTCCTCTATTTTCTCCTGACCTTTTAAACCCATCCTGGAATGCCAGGATTAGAACTGCAGAAATTCTGAAGTCTCCCTCAAAATGGCCTGTGTCACCTCTTTTTATGCATAAATTGAACAACATTTTCCTTATCACTAAATTCTGCTGTTTTAAATTGGAGGTTGCTTAATTACAAGAGCATTTTCTGTCTTCACATCCTATTTTAATTTTTTCATTATTTCTTCTTTTGCCTATATCCTTTTCCTTATTCTACTAAGAGGCTGGGATTTTATTTATAAATTGTACAAGCCTTTCAGTGAATAAAACAGAAAACTTTGATCAATTATTAAGATTATTCATCTGCATATTACCAGAGGTATTTAAATTTTTGGTTTCTGAGAATACTAGTACATCAGTTTGGGTTAGAAAGAGTTAATCAGGAAGAAACATGTCATGATAAATAAGTCTGTGAAATAATGAGATGATTTTAATTTTATTATCTAAACTGCTAGTCCACAAAGCTTCTTTTTAGTGGAATGCGTTGTCGGGCTGATACTGTAAGCAAACACTTGGGAAAATACTGGATACACAACTGAGTTTTCATGTTTGAGCACTATTATCTGAAATACTGGCATCGTACTAGAATCAATTAAATAGTAGAAAATGTTTAGGCAAACAAATTATAAGAAGCCAATTGAAACATTTTGATTAGATTCAAGTTAGATTGGGAAGTAACTTCCCTTTGTCAAAGTTAATAATTCCAAAAAACACAGACATTCCTGCACAATATAGGTGTTAATAGCCCCCAAGGTCCAAAAAAGATGACTTTGAATTTTAAAAAGTGTTGTAAAGAGTGAATTCAGCACTTATTTCTATGGGGCATGAAACAGGTTTTCAGTCTGTCTTCTAATGTAACCAATATACCCAAATCAATTCAGATAATCTGGATTTCAAGCACTATTCCAGAGGAAAAAAATCTAGAAATTTTATTTTCCATTTTTATCCTATGTGGCCATAGCTCTGGAATTGAATCATTCCCAATGGGGTAACTGTGAGGAAGAACATGCATTTCACGGACACACACAAATCATTACTTTTAAATGTGCTATGCTGTTAGTCTATGGTTACATCTGCTGAAAACTTCAAAAAAATCAGTAACAAACTCTTTGTGGTAACTCTACAATTTTCATCTAAAATCCCAATATGTATGTTCAATTCAATGTGTATATGTCTTTAACTCTGCTTGGAAGCAAGACCAAGGTAGGTCAGCTGTTTTTCTACTTTAAATTACTACAAAGATATGAAGCAGTAGTTTCGATTATAGTGATGCTGTAGAGGGTGTACTTGCTTTTATCTAAAAATTCCAACTTCCACAGCATTGGAGACCTTCTCAATCAGATCAGAGAAATTAAAAAGAAAAAGAATGCTTGAGAGAACAAGAAAGAAAGAGAGAAAGAAAGAAAGAAAGAAAGAGAGGAAGGAAGAAAGAAAGAAAGGAAGAAATAAAGAAAGATAATGCACTCCGGAGGGTGAAATGGATAAGCAAATGACAGTACATCACACTATGGAACCTGATACAGCCAGGACAGGGCATAAACTATTGACACACATACAACAATATGCAAGGATATCACAGACATCATGGCAAGCAGCAGGAGCAGCATAAAAGACTCACAGGGCGTGGTCCAGACAGAGTTTAGGTGATAGAAATCAGACTGAGTACCAGTTGGGGGTGGGAAGGACAGGGGGCACATTCTGAGGAACATAAAGTTTCCATGTTCTATTAGGGGTGTGGGCCACATGGGCATATCCATTTGTCAACAATGTACAGCCAACATTTGTGCATTTCAACCTAGTGTAAAATCTGTCAAGAAACCCATTCTCAAAGGGGCTGTGGGTAGAGCTGCAAATGTCAGGAGGAAGGCAGATGCTCACCATCGCTGTGCTGGATGTGCCTCACAGGGCACTCATCCTACTACTCTGCTGACTTTGTGTACGTTCAACATTTTTCCTCACAAAAATTTTTTTAAAAAAAGAAAACCAATATTAGGTTTGGGGAAAGGGTCCTTTACATGATATCAAAGCTACCCCTTTTTACCTAAGGAGACAGTCTGTTGGAAAGAGATATGTATTTATCTTTCTAAAACTTTTACATTGAATATTATAAACTGTAGCAGACATCATTTGTTTTTGCCTGCCCACCATATATTCCACATTCATCTAGTAGCACCACGTTGACTTTTCTTTTTTTTTTTCTCTGCAACTACCATTTTCTTTCTTTTATTATTTTTTTAAATATCTTTATTGGAGTATAAATGATTTACAATGGTGTGTTAGATTCTGTTTTATAACAAAGTGAATCAGCTATACATTTACATATATCCCCATATCTCCTCCCTCTTGCATAACCCTCCTACTCTCCCTATCCCACCCCTCTAGATGGTCACAAAGCACCGAGCTGATCTCCCTGTGCTGTGAGGCTGCTTCCCACTATCTATTTTACATTTGGTAGTATATATAAGTCCATGCCACTCTCTCACTTTGTCCCAGCTTACCCTTCCCCCTCTCCATGTCCTCAAGTCCATTCTCTATGTCTGCTTTGTTATTCCTGTCCTGCCCCTAGGTTCTTGAGAACCTTTTTTTTTTTTTTTAGATTCCATATATATATGTGTTAGCATACTGTATTTGTTTTTCTCTTTCTGACTTACTTCAACCTGTATGACAGCCTCTAGGTCCAGCCACTTCACTACAAATAACTCAATTTCATTTCTTTTTATGGCTGAATAACATTCCATTGTATATATGTGTCACATCTTCTTTATCCATTCATCTGTCAATGGACACTTAGGTTGCTTTCATGTCCTGGCTATTGTAAATAGAGCTGCAATAAACATTATGGTACATGACTCTTTTTGAACTATGGTTTTCTCAGGGTATATGGCCAGTAGTGGGAATGCTGGGTCATATGGTAGTTTTATTTTTAGTTTTTTAAGGAATCTCCATACTGTTCTCCATAGTGGCTGTATCAGCTTACATTCCCACCAACAGTGTAAGAGTGTTCCTCTTCTCCACACCCTCTCCAGAATTTACTGTTTGTAGATTTTTATTTTTTATTTTTATTTTTTGTGGTAAGTGGGCCTCTCACTGTTGTGGCCTCTCCTGTTGCAGAGCACAGGCTCCGGATGCGCAGGCTCAGCGGCCATGGCTCACGGGCCCAGCCACTCCACAGCATGTGGGATCTTCCCGGACCGTGGCACGAACCCACGTCCCCTGCATCGACAGAGAGATTCTCAACCACTGCGCCACCGGAGAAGCCCGTAGATTTTTTGATTATGGTCATTCTGACTGGTGTGAGGTGATACCTCATTGTAGTTTTGATTTGCATTTTTCTAATGATTAGTGATGTTGAGCATTCTTTCATGTGTTTGTTGGCAATCTGTATAGCTTCTTTGGAAAAATGTCTGTTTAGGTCTTCTGCCCATTTTTGGATTGGGTTTTTTGTTTTTATGATATTGAGTTGCATGCGTTGCTTGTATATTTTGGAGATTAATCCTTTGTCCGTTGCTCCTTTGGCAAATATTTTCTCCCATTCTGAGGTTTCTCCCATCTTTTCATCTTGTTTATGGTTTCCTTTGCTGTGCAAAAGATTTTAAGTATCATTAGGTCCCATTTTTTAATTTTTGTTTTTATTTCTATTTGTCTAGAAGGTGGGTCAAAAAGAATCTTACTGTGATTTATGTCATAGTGTTCTGCCTATGTTTTCCACTAAGAGTTTTATAGTGTCTTGACTTACATTTAGGTCTTTAATCCATTTTGAGTTTATTTTTGTTTATGGTGTTAGCAGGTGTTCTAATTTCATTCTTTTACATGTAGCTGTCTAGTTTTCCCAGCACCACTTATTGAAGAGGTTGTCTTTTCTCCATTGTATATTCTTGCCTCCTTCATCAAAGATAAGGTGATCATATGTGCGTAGGTTTATCTCTGAGCTTTCTATCCTGTTCCATTGATCTGTATCTCTGTTTCTGTGCCAGTACCATACTGTCTTGATTACTGTAGCTTTGTAGTATAGTCTGCAGTCAGGGAGCCTGATTCCTCCAGCTCCGTTTTTCGTTCTCAAGATTGCTTTGGCTATTCAAGGTATTTTGTGTTTCTATACATTTGTGAAATTTTTTGTTCTTCTTCTGAGAAAAATGCCACTGGTTGTTTGATAGGGATTGCACTGAATCTGTAGATTGCTTTGGGTAGTATAGTCATTTTCACCATATTGATTCTTCCAATCCAAGAACATGGTATATCTCTCCATATGCTTGTATCATCTTTAATTTCTTTTATCAGTGTCTTATAGTTTTCTGCATAAAGGTCTTTTGTCTCCTTAGGTAGGTTTATTCCTAGGTATTTAATTCTTTTGGTTGCAGTGGTAAAGGAGAGTGTTTCCTTGATTTCTCTTTCAGATTTTTCTTCACTAGTGTATAGGAATGAAAGGGGTTGCTGTGCATTAATTTTGTATCCTGCTACTTTACCAAATTCATTGATTAGCTCTAGTAGTTATCTGGTAGTATCTTTAGGATTCTGTATGTGTAGTATCAAGTCATCTGCAAAGAATGAAAGCTTTCTTCTTTTCCAATTTGGATTCTTTTTATTTCTTTTTCTTCTCTGATTGCTGTGGCTAAAACTTCCAATACTACGTTGAATAATAGTGATGGTACTAAGCAACCTTGTCTTGTTCCTGATCTTAGAGGAAATAGTTTCAGTTTTTCACCATTGAGAACAATGTTGGCTCTGCGTTTTTCATATATGGTCTTTCTTACGTTGAAGTAAGGTCCCTCTATGATTATTTTCTGGAGGGTTTTTATCATAAATGGTTGTTGAATTTTGTCAGAAGCTTTTTTGCATCTATTGAGATGATCATATGGCTTTTCTCCTTCAATTTTTTAATATGGTGTATCACATTGTTTGATTTGCCTATATTGAAGAATCCTTGCATTCATGGGATAAACCCTACTTTATCATGGTGTATGATCCTTTAAATGTGCTGTTGGATTCTGTTTGCTAGTATTTTGTTGAGGATTTTTGCATGTATGTTCATCAGTGATAATGGCCTGTAGTTTTCTTTCTTTGTGACATCTTTGTCTGCTTTTGGGATCAGGGTGATGGTGCCACATAGAATAAGTGTGGGAGTGTTCCTCCCTCTGCTATATTTTGGAGGAGTTTGAGAAGGATAGTTGTTAGCTCTTCTCTAAATGTTTGATAGAATTCACCTGTGAAGCCATCTGGTCCTGGGCTTTTGTTTGTTGGAAGATTTTTAATCACAGCCTCAATTTCAGTGCTTGTGATTGGTCAGTTTATATTTTTAATTTCTTCCTGGTTCAGTCTTGGAAGGTTTTGCTTTTCTAAGTATTTGTCCGTTTCTTCCAGGTTGTCCATTTTGTTGGCATATAGTTGCTTGTAGTAATCTCTCATGATCCTTTGTATGTCTACAGTGTCGCTTGTTACTTCTCCTTTTTCATTTCTAATTCTATTGATTTGAGTCTTCTCCCTTTTTTTGTTGATGAGTCTAGCTAATGGTTTATCAATTTTGTTTATCTTCTCAAAGAACCAGGTTTTAGTTTTATTGATCTTTGCTATTATTTCCTTCTTTTCTTTTTCATTTATTTGTGATCTGATCTTTATGATTTATTTCCTTCTGCTAACTGAGGTTTTTTGTTCTTCCTTCTCTAATTGCTTTAGGTGTAAGGTTAGGTTGTTTGAGATTTTTCTTTTTTCTTGAGGTAGGACTGTATTGCAATAAACTTCCCTCTTACTACTGCTTTTGCTGCATCCCGTAAGTTTTGGGTCACCCTGTTTTCATTGTCATGTGTTTCTAGGTACTTTTTGATTTCCTCTTTGTTTTTTTCAGTGATTTCTTGGTTATTTAGTAGTGTATTGTTTAGCTTCCATGTGTTTCTATTTTTTACACTTTTTTCCTGTAATTGATATCTACTCTCATAGTGTTGTGGTCAGAAAAGATACTTGATTCAACCTCAATGTTCTTAAATTTAACACGGCTTGATTTGTGACACATGGTATAATGTATCCTGGAGAACGTTCCATGATTATTTGAGAAGAAAGTGTGTTCTGTTGTTTTTGGATAGAATATCCTGTAAATATCAATTAAGTCTATCTTATTTAATGTATCATTTAAAGCTGTGTTTTCTTATTTATTTTCATTTTGGATGATCTGTCCATTGGTGAAAGTGGGGTGTTAAAGTCCCCTACTATGATTGTGTTACTGTCGATTTCCCCTTTTATGGCTGTTAGCATTAGCCTTATGTATCAAAATGCTCCTCTGTTGGGTGCATAAATATTTACAATTGCTATATCTTCTTCTTGGATTGATCCCTTTATCAGTAGGTAGTGTCCTTCTTTGTCTCTTGTAATAGTCTTTATTTTAAAGTCTATTTTCTCTGATATGAGAATTGCTACTCCAGCTTTCTTTTTTTTTTTTTGCAGTACGCGTGCATCTCACTGTTGTGGTCTCTCCCGTTGCGGAGCACAGGCTCCAGACGTTCAGGCTCAGCAGTCGTGGCTTACAGGCCTAGCTGCTCTGTGGCATGTGGGATCTTCCTGGACCAGGGCATGAACCCGTGTCCCCTGCATTGGCAGGCAGACTCTTAACCACTGTGCCACCAGGGAAGCCCTCCAGCTTTCTTTTGATTTCCATTTGCATGCAATATCTTTTTCCATCCCCTCACTTTCATTCTGTATCTGTCCCTAGGTCTGAAGTGGGTCTCTTGTAGACAGCATATATATGGGTCTTGTTTTTGTATCCATTCAGCTAGTCTATTGGTTGGAGCATTTAATCTGTTTACATTGAAGGTAATTATTGATACAGAAGTTCCTATTACCATTTTCTTAATTGTTTTTTGTTTGTTATTTTAGGTCTTTTCCTTCTCTTGTGTTTCCCACTTAGAGAAGTTCCTTTAGCATTTGTTGTAGAGGTGGTTTGGTGGTGCTGAATTCTGTTACCTTTTCTTGTCTGTAAAGATTTTAATTTCTCTGTCGAGTCTGAATGAGATCCTTGCTGTGTAGAGTAATCTTGGTTGTAGGTTTTTCCTTTTATTCACTTTAAATATGTTCTATCACTCCTTTCTGGCTTGCAGAGTTTCTGCTGAAAGATCAGCTGTTAACCTTATGGGGATTCCTTTTTATGTTATTTGTTGTTTGTTCCTTGTTGCTTTTAATATTTTTTCTTTGTATTTAATTTTTGATAGTTTGATTAATATGTGTCTTGGTTTGTTTCTCCTTGGATTAATCCTGTATGGGACTCTCTGTCCTTCCTGCACTTGATTGACTATTTCCTTTCCCATATTAGGGACGTTTTCAACTATAATCTCTTCAAATATTTTCTCAGTCCCTTTCTTTTTCTCTTCTTCTTCTGGGACCCTTATAATTCCAATGTTTAATATTGCATTTAATGTGCATTTAATGTTGTCCCAGAGGTCTTTGAGACTGTCCTCCATTCTTTTCATTCTTTTTTCTTTATTCTGCTCTGTGTTAGTTATTTCCACTATTTTATCTTCCAGATCACTTATCCGTTCTTCTGTCTCAGTTATTCTGTGTTTGATTCCTTCTAGAGATTTCTTAATTTCATTTATTGTGTTTTTAAGCATTGTTTGTTTGCTTTTTAGTTCTTCTAGGTCCTTGTTAAAAGTTTCTTGTATCTTCTCCATTCTATTTCCAAGATTTTGGATCATCTTTACTATCCCTACTCTGAATTCTCCTTCAGGTAGACTGCCTATTTCATCTTCATTTGTTTGGTCTGGTGAGTTTTTACCTTGCTCCTTCATCTGATGTGTGTTTCTTTGTCTTCTCATTTTGCTTAATTTATGGTGTTTGGGGTCTCCTTTTAGCATACTGCAGGTTCGTATTTCCCATTGTTTTTGGTGTCTACTCCCAGTGGCTAAGATTGGTTCAGTGGGCTGTGCAAGCTTCCTGGTGGATGTGGCATGTACCTGTGTTCTGGTGAATGAGGCTGCGTCTTGTCTTTCTGGTGGGCAGGACCGCATCCGGTGGTGTGTTTTGGCGTGTCTGTGACCTTATTATGATTTTAGGCAGCCTCTCTCCCTATGGGTGGGGTTGTGCTCCTCTCTTGCTAGTTGTTTGGCATAGGGTGTCCAGCATTGTAGCTTGCTGGTTGTTGAGTGGAGCTAGGTCTTAGTGTTGAGATGGAGATCTCTGGGAGAGCTTTTGCCGTTTGATATTATGTGGACATGGGAGGTGTCTGGTGGACCAGTGTCCTGAACTCACCTCTCCCACCTCATAGGCACAGGTCTGACACCCAACCAGAGCACCAAGAAACTGTCAGCCACATGGCTCAGAAGAAAAGTAAGAAAAAAGAAAGAAAGAAAAATAAAGTTATTAAAATAAAAAATAATTATTAATAATAAAAAAATTAAAAGGAATAAAAAAAGAAAAGAAACAAGAGAGCAATCAAACCAAAAAACAAATCCACCAATGATAACAAGCACTAAAAACTATACAAAAAAAAGAGGGCAGAGATAACCCTAGGACAAATAGTAAAAGCAAAGCTTTACAGACAAAATCACACAAAGAAACATACACATACATACTCAGAAAAAAGAGAAAAAAGGAAAAAATATATATATCTATATATTAAAATAAAAGAGGAAGAGAGTGACCAAATCAATAAACAAATTTACCAATGATAATAAACTCTAAATACTACACTAAGATAAACATAAGACCAGAAACAAATTAGATGCCGAAAGCAAACCTCAAGTCTACAGTTGCTCCCGAAGTCCACTACCTCAAGCTTGGGATGATTTGTTGTCTATTCAGGTATTCCACAGATGCAAGGTACATCAAGGTGATTGTGGAGATTTAATCTGATACTCCTGAGGTTGTTGGGAAAAATTCCCCTTTCTCTTGTTTGTTCTCACAGCTCCTGGCGTTCAGCTTTGGATTTGTCCCCTCCACTGCATGTAGGTCACCTGAGGGCGTCTGTTCTTCACTCAGACAGGACAGGGTTAAAATAGAAGCTGATTAGGGGGCTCTGGCTCATTCAGGCTGGGGGAAAGGAGGGGTACGGAACGTGTGATGAGCTTGCTGCGGCAGAGGCCGGCATGATGTTGCACCAGCCTTAGGCGTGACGCGTGTTCTCCTGGGGAAATTATCCCTGAATCACAGGACCCTGGCAGTGGCGGGCTGTGCATGCTCTGGGATGGGAGGTGTGGACAATGACCTGTGCTCGCACACAGGCTTCTTGGTGGCTGCAGCAGCAGTCTTAGTGTCTCATGCCCATCTCTGGGGTCCACGCTGATAGCCGCATCTTGCGCCCATCTCTGGTGCTCTTTTAGGCAGTGCTCCAAATTCCCTCTCCTTGTGCACCCTGAAACAATGGTCTCTTGCCTCTTAGGCAGTTCCAGAATTTTCCCTGCACTCCCTCCCGGCTAGCTGTGGCACATTAGCCCCCTTCAGTCTGTGTTCACACAGCCAACCCGAGTCCTCTCCCTAGGATCTGAACTCCGAAGCCCAAGCCTCAGCTCCCAGCCTCCACCCGTCCAGTCAGGTGAGCAGACAAGCCTCTTGGGCTGGTGAGTGCTGGTCGGCACCGACCCTCTGTGCAGGAATCTCTCCACTTTGCCCTTTGCACCCCTGTTGCTGTAGTCTCCTCCGTTGCTCCAAATCTTACCCCCGCCACTCCCCATCTCTTCCAGTGAAGGGGCTGCCTAGTGTGTGAATACTTTTCCTCCTTCACAGCTCCCTCCCAGAGGTGCAGGTCCCATCCCTATTCTTTTGTTTGTTTGTTTGTTTGTTTTTGTTTGTTTTGTTTTGTTTTGTGGTACGCAGGCCTCTCACTGTTGTGGCCTCTCCCATTGCGGAGCACAGGCTCCGGACACGCAGGCTCAGTGGCCATGGCTCACGGGCCCATCATCTCCATGGCATGTGGGAGCTTCCCGGACCGGGGCATGAACCCATGTCCCTTGCATCAGCAGGCAGACTCTCAACCACTGCGCCACCAGGGAAGCCGCCGTCCCTATTCTTTTGACACTTTTTTTCTTTTTTCTTTTGCCCTACCCAGGTACGTGGGGATTTTCTTGCCTTTTGGGAAGTCTGAGGTCTTCTGCCAGCATTCAGTAGGTGTTCTGTAGGAATTGTTCCACATATGGATGTATTTCTGTTGTATTTGTGAGGAGGAAGGGGGTCTCCACATCTTACTCCTCTGCCATCTTGAAGGTCTCCCCCACCTTGACTTTTCTTTGAAGAAATACCCAGCCATACTGCATACAGTCCAAAAGTAGGGAAGAATCAATGTCTGTTCTTCCTCCCCAAGGAGAGAGCAGGGTCTACACTAATAGGATTCTCTGTCCCAGAAATTCAAATTTTATCAAATTTTTTCTATGAGGACCTGTATAGAAAAAGAGAGCTGATTCTTCTTTCAAAAGCACACAAAAGAGACTGTTTTTCAGTTCTCAAGCCATTGGCTGACACATCATGAATGTCCTTTCCTACTTTGCTTTGATGGTATTTGAAAAATCTAGTTATAGACTCTACTGGGTTTTTCACCTGCCCCATTTCTGTCCTCTTAAGTGAATCATGACTGCATCAACCAATCAAGTAAACATCCCTTTCCTGGCTCAGCTTTGTGCCCACTTAAATTCTATAAATACAAGCTGGATGTCACCTACCCTGATATTCACTAAACACCTCAATGAGTCCTAAGCTGATGAAATTTTGCCACTTCCATGTTACTCCTGAGCATTGAAAACAGTGATTTAGTCTTTTCACAGAGATTTTTGTCTGATGCCATGAGTGGTATGGATACTTGTACAATTATGTGCATGTAGTAATTGTAGGGGTTAGAGGAAGACTGTGGATTATTCCCAGTGAAAGCACAATCCTACTCCTGTTCCCAGAAGTGAAAAAAAAAAAGAGAGAGAGAGAGAGAGAAAGAAAATTACAAGCGAGAGAGTTAATATATTGATCCAAGTGTTGACAAACTATAGCCCGCAAGCCAAATCCAACCATACACATCCATTTACAGATTGTCTATGGGAGCTTATGTACCCCAATGTCAGAGGTAAATGTGACAGAGATCAGATGATGGGCAGTGTCAAAAATATTAACTATCTGATATAATTTTACTTATATGTGGAATCTAAACAACAGAACAAAAAACAAACATAACAAAACAGGAACAGGCTCATAGAGAACAAACAGGTAGTTGCCAGAGGGGGAGGATGAAGGGGGATGGGGAAGAGGGAGATTAAGAGGTACAAACTTCCAGTTATAAAATAAATAAGTTAGGGGAGATGTGATGTACAGCATAAGGAATATAGTCAATGATATTGTAATAACTTTGTGTGGTGACAGGCAGTAACTATACTTAACCATGATGATCATTTTGTAAAGTATAAGAATGTTGAATCACTGTGTTGTACACATTAAACTAATATAATATTATAAGACAACTATACTCAATAAATAAATAAATTAAATAAATTATTTTAAAATATATTTACTATCTAGTCTTTTACAAAAAATGTTTGCCAACACCTGGATTTAACTACATTCTATACATTGATGAGAGGAGAGCTGAAAATTTTTGTAATAATGCTGTTTGGTGTCCATCCCTATTTTGAGGTTTCCAAAAGAATGCCATTTGGAAAATCTGAATATAAAACCTTCACTTCTATCACCTATAAGGCTATTATACCTAACCAGTCATTTAACTTCTCTGAGTCTCAATTTCATCCTATCGAACCTAGGATAGCAGTAACACCTAATTCTAAGACCTACAGTAAGGCCTGTAAGTATGCCCTAGTATATTTGAATATAATCTATGAAGTCTGAGGTGTCTTAATTTTAATAAAGAACACTCAAAGGTAAACTCACAATTCCCCAAATACATTCTCTCCTCCCAGAGGCAATTACTTCTACCCATTTTTGTTAAAATTCTAGACATTCTTGTCTCCAAATTTAAATAGTATGCTATTTCTATTTCTTCATTTAGCAACTTGAAATTTATCTGTTGAATTCCTGTTATGGTAGGTAAGAATTTCATGTGTCCCACTTTCAGTTTATCTTTCTACAATTCTATTTAACATAATTAAGCCTTTACATCTTGTTCTATCTACTTCTTTCTCCTTTTTACCTTCCAACTCTGTCAGATCTACTATTATTTTTAATTTATTAATATTATTAACATAATTTCATTACATTCTGAAATCATTACAGATCATGTATTTTTCCAAATGAAAGGTTTTTTCACAGGGACTGGACTAATGAATATATACATTTATATGTCATAAAATAGTCAGCTGACTACTATATTTAGTTTAGTAAATTAGTAAAAGAAAAGTATATGAAAGTATATTCTATAGACATACTATTAATTTAGAAGTATTTTCTTACTTTTCTGTTGCTATGGAGCAATTCTTTTTAAAGTCTTTACATATATCACTGTCTTCTCTAGAGATATTTGTGAAGTCATTAGAGACCGTTTTGGAATCACCCTTGCTTCCATCTTGACTGGTTCAGATACAGATATTTTTGAGTTCATACAATGCTGTCACTGTAATTTTATCTCAAGCTTCAAGTTACCAATTACATTTAAAATTCTATTCTGTAAGAGAAAAGTCATACACTCCATAATATAACCACTTACTTTGTTTTTAAAGAGATCTTGAAAAGGTATTTTATGTTTTCACTTATACATGGAATTAAAAAAAAATAAAACAAAGGAATTAATATAACAAAATAGAAACAGACTTACAGCTACAGAGAACAAACTAGTGGTTACCATTGGGGAAAGGGGTGAGGGAAGGGGCAAGATAGCAGAAGTGGAGTAAGAAGAAGAAATTATTAAGTAAAAAATAAATAATATACAAAGATATAATGTACAGTACAGGGAATATATCCAATGTTCTATAATAACTTTAAATAGAGTATATCTATGAAAATATTGAATCACTATGCTGTACACCTGCAACTAGTATAATATTGCAAATCAACTATACTTCAATTAAAAAAAAAGATATGTTTGCAGTAACTTTCATCACTTGCAATGTGAGGTCTAGGAATAACAACCAAGTCTGTGTGAAATTTCTTTTCTTCTATTGTTATTAACATGATATTTAATACTATAAGAATAATAAAAATAATAAATGGTAATAAACAATAATAATTCTCCTCTTCCTCTCCCCCATCTTCCTCCTCTTCCTCCCCTTCCTCCTCTTTCTCTTTCCATGTCTTTAGATGGTCTATTTTTCCCCTTGTGGAAACTTTTAAGAACTTCCATTTCTATCTTTGGCATTCTGTAATTTCACATTTGTGTGTCTAGGTTTTGCTTCATTTTCATTACTCATGTTTGGCACTTGACAGGCCTTTTCATTTTGAAACTGTATGTCTCCCTGGTGTCTATTAAGTCTCTTCTATTACTCTGATAATTTCCTCCTACCTCATTTGCTCATTTCTCTCATTAGACATCAAAGTTTTGGAGTTAACGCTCCTGTTTCTTATTTTTTCTGTCACAGTTTGTCTCTTCTTCCTTTGTTCCACATTCTGAGAGATGTACTTCTATTTATTTCTCAATTCTTTTTTTAAAAAATCTTTTTCCCCGCTGCAGTCATATTTTAAATTCCTAGAAATTCACTGGTTCACCAATAGTTCATTTTTCATAGTAACTTGTTCTTGTTTGATGAGTACAATATCTTCTCACATTTCTCTAAGAATAATTATTAGAGATTTTCTGTTTTCATCTCCCCCCATCTCCTGTTGAAGTCCATTCTTAATTCTACTTGTTTTTTTTCTTTATATTTTTTTAAATTCTCTTTTCTTTATGCCAAAATATTCATCAACTTTCTGGAAATAGATCTGTCCTTATTCAAGAATGTGGAAGGAATAAGTTTCACTTGAGGCTGTGAACACACAGATAAGGCTTGTTGATTGATGGACCTTGGTTTAGTGTCTTTGGGAAACACCCACAAAGGCTATAAGAAGAGCTTTTTTTCCTGCAGTCCTAAACCTTCACTTCCCAAGTTCTCCTCAGACAATTCAAAATTTTTTAAAGAATGATTGTGTGATGTTTTTTCCCGGGAGTATATACCAGGTTGCCAATATTTATGCCTGTTGCGTGAAGGGGGAAATTAACTGTTGACCATCACTTAATCCCTCTTTTCCAGGCTCACTTTTTCCTCCCAGTCTAATGCTAGAACCTCTCAAAGGCCTGCCAGCCAGCCTGGCATCTCCCTCAGCATTAGTCTTCTCTACATTCATTCTGGGCTGTGTCTTTCCCTTGACTTCATAATACATTTCCCATACACTTTCTGCTTCCAGAAATGTTGGAGAAGTTCTGGTGCTCTGATGGCCTGGGGTTTTGTAGGCTTATGTCTATTTTTATTCTTTACTATCTTTTACATTCATTGGCTGGGTATTTGGGAGACAGAGAAGGACAATCATATGGTCAGTAACCTGTCTTGAACTAGAATTCAACCTTCAGGTATTACTTTGATTATTTCCCAGTTATTTCCTTTCAAGAACAATAATACAATGTTATCATACTGGAAATAAAGAAGATAGATACCAGATACTACCTCTTGTAAAAGTTTAGCTATATTAGCCTTGATTCACACAGCACTCACCTTTTCCTTTGGCAAAGATGTTTCCATCAGTGTCATTTCTAGAAGTTAGTTACTGAGAGAAGCAATTTTCAGTTTTTACTTCTCTCACACTGCACAACTACATCTCTTGACACTCTTTCTCATTCTCTCTAAAATATGTTTTAATTGCAATCTATCTAATATAGGTCTATTCCATAATCTATTTAGAAGATCTTGACCTTGCCATTGAGACGTGACTGTGGTATATATCTACTTAATGTCTCAGAGCAGCGTTCATTCTGTGTGGATGGAGAGTGTTCTCTAGTCAGTAAAGGGTGAATGGAACTTCTTGTTGAGTTTCAGTCCAGCTGTCCAGGTAACCTCTTCTGAATTCTTTTAACACCAGCTGTGGCATATTGCTCTGACCTTGGCTTTCACCTATTTCCTCTGAATCTGGCTCAGCCCATTTTGGCATTCTCTGATATTCAAAGGGCTTTCTTTTTCCTTTTCTTTCTTTTATTTTTTTCCTCCCTCCTCCAATACATGTGTCTCCTTCATGTGTCTCAAAGAGGCAAAATTCCTCCTTTGGTGGACACTGATTCCACACTGAAAATCTCTGGAAGCACTTAGGGTTTTTTTCTCCTGATGTAGGCACTCTCATATTGGGTCATCATGGATTCAAGAGGTGTGGTGTAACTTGAAAACCAGACATGTCTGAAATGATGCCAGTCCAAAAGACTTGTGGCCGAAATAACTCTTTTGTAACTGTTTCAGCCTTTGTGCACCATGTGCCCTTTGGCATCTAAGTAGGTTTGTCAAAGATAAACAAACAAAGCCAGACACTAGCTAATGTGGTAAGGACAAACCTAAATCAGTAATATGCTGTTGCAATAGGGAAAAGGGGCCAGTGTGAACTGAATTCAACTTTGATTTGTACAAGGGTGACTGGCTGTTTTAAAGGGAGAATGAGGGAGTAGGGAGGGGGTAAGTGGGGGCCCAGTGGAGTCAGGGACATGAAAAATTACAAAATGGGGGAAGGGGGCTAGTCCATACGAAACCCCTCTGGGCTTGCTAACTGGCTAACTAACTGGCACTTATGGAAATTAGGCTCCTACCCTCCCATAGATGCAGAGAGACAGGAGCTGGCTGGAATAGACAGTACATTCTTCTGGTAGCCTTGAGTTTTCTCAGGCAGGTACTTTAAGGGGGCTAGGGTCATCCTAAGGATGTGGTTGTGAGCTGTTAGAAACTATGTTGGTGTTTTGTTTCCTTCTTTGCAGCCCAAGATTGGAGCCCAGCAGAGAAAAGGCTCAGATAACCCTGGATAGTGTTTGGTCAAGAAAAGAATCTTTTTCAGTGTATCAAGGGTCTGGTCTGGTTAACTTAGTCAGTTAATGGTGAGTATCAGGATCCTGGCTTCAAATTTCAGGTCACAGATTAAAGGGGAAAACAAGACCGTGTTCCAGGTTCTCAGACTAGGTGTGGCTAATATATAGTTGGTCACTAGGGAAAACGTTTGAGAGATAGTGGAGAATTTAGTTTAAGCCTTGATGAAAAGGAGAAAACTCCACTCAAAGCAAGCATGCTTTACTGCTATGCAGCCTGTTTATCATTCATGGGCCTTTCCATAGAAGATGTGTTCCCATTTGTCAAAAAACTGAAAAGAAAATAGAACCCAATGCATTCAAGTGTAAGAGGTCTGGGGGTGATGAACCCACAGAGGAAAGCAAGCTTGGACAGAAAACAGAGATGAAGTCTGGATGTTACTGCAAGCCCCTGCTATTCATTACTCTTCCTGCAAAGAGTTTGCAGTCCAGAGATTAACATTTTATATTTCCATATGCTTGAACATTTTTGAGTGCTATTAAAGTTGCCCATAGAAAATGCGGGTCACACTGACTATTTAGACTACACTTGCCAGGCCATATTTTTGAAACCTCACTTCTATTTTTGTGAGCTAAAATTTTGCAGGTGGTAAGGTGGTAGATGCAAATATCACAATGTGAATATGAGCCAATTAACCAAGAACCACATTTTATAAGGTTGAAACCACCTAATTGTTCTGTGTCTGTAGCTAATTATTTCTGGGAGATATTTCTGCATATGGAAAAGGAGTTTGTTATTATAAGTGGGTGTACTACAAAACAAAAGTTCTGCTGTAGTATATCAAGGGCAGAGAGATCACGTCTTCCCTCTGTTTTATAAACTACCATAAATCACTTTGGGCCCATGGATTCTAACTGAATATGAACTGCTAATGGCAACATGATTCTAAAGTTTGGAAAACAAATCAAATAGCTGGATGCAGTGAATAATATCCAAGATATAAAATATTAACAGAATTCTGTGTGGTTGGGCTTGTTATTAACTCATTGACTGCTCATAGATTCAAACAAGTTTTGAGCTAGAAAGAAATGTGGAGGTCATTTATTCCAATAACTTTATCTTAAAATTTGGAAATTATGACTCACATAAATTATGTGACCTACCCAAAGTGTGATGCTGTCAGGCCCCCAGAATGTATGATGTCCACACCAGTACCCCCAACAATGGACCCCAAACTTCCCCAATTTCTTCTTTAGTGTTAGAGGCAGCAAGTGTCAATGGAAAAGGTGTGTCTTAAATCCATGCATGCCAGGTCATAATTAATTTTATGGTAGGAGGCTAAACTTGTTCTTATAAATTTGTCTGTCCAGAGGAAAAGTGGGCAAAGTATGCAGTTTTATGCAGATAGATTTTAATTTTGTTATTATTGCAGCTGCTCAAGTTTTTATTGAGCTATGCCCCAAGGCTTTTTAAATTGAGGGATCAATTATTTCTAAAGTCTAATAATTAAGTAAATTAATGAGCCTAGTCAGAAATCTGGCAACCTGATTATAAGGATTAGACACAAGAAATATTAACAGGAGGGAGGTTTTTTTCCCTCTTTACAGGAAGATCTTTGAAAATCCCTTAGACTATGCTTCATAGATGTAAATGAAGTCTGACACTGATATCCATAAACAAGCCAGTGTGCAAATTCAAGTTACAAATATAACTTAACAGCAGATGGGGGTGGGCAGGGCAGACCTTGTTATCTGTTTCTCCTCCCTGGCCAAAGCAATTTTGAGTTCAGGGAAGTACAGCCTCTAGAAATACAGAAGAATATTACTGTGTTCATGTCCCTTCACTTAAAGATAGCAATTGATAAATCATGATATGTTCAGAAGAAAGTAATCATAATATGCACTCAACAAGCATAAGATGAAGCCAAGTTAAAGAAATTAGGAATGTTGGCTTGGGAAAGATTGATTCCTGGAGCGCATGATAGATTTCTAAAAATACTTTGAAAGAAAACAATGCTGACTCTGAATGACCCTGGAGAACACACCTAGAGATTCAGCTTTTGGTTCTAAATGCTCTTCTGTGTTATTGCTTTTCTCCTAGAACAATGACTCAGTCCCAACTTGGGTCTGCTGCTTGGTTTTCAAAGTGCAGTCTGAGAGAAGAAGTTACTTCTCCCTAGTTTCTGAGCCCACAGAATTTCTATTTACATTCCTGCCTAAATGGGCTTTTTATTTCAGCCCCAGTTCCTGAACTTTGGGTTTGGTAAGTTTTACAACCCTCCATCCTCTCACAGGACCAGCTTGACTCCATGTCTTTATGCTAACCTAACTCTCTGGTCTTCTACATACCATTCATCTGAGGGTCCCTTGAGCTATTTCTCACCCAGCTACTGTGCTGCTTATTTTGCCTGATTCAGACATAGAGATGGACAAGATTTGACATGCTTGTATAGTGTTTTGACACAATGGGTGCTTATCTGAAGGAATTTTTTGGTTTTAAAAAGGCAGGAAAACTCCAGCATAGTATTTTTATGTTCTTATCCTCTTTATGGCTTAACACCATGTTCTTGTAGTATCCTATCATAATGCAGAAGTGCAGAAACTGAGATTTGAATGCCTTGGGTGGCTTGCCTGAGATCCCACAACAAGCAAAGGCAGGCCTGGAATATGGATGGTTATCCAATGGCAAAACCCATGCCGTTTTCACTACAATGCCCTCCTCTTGCTATTTCATGCTCCAGATTATGATTCATTTTTATACAAAGACAGTGAAAACTACAATAGGTCTCTTTATGAAGTACAGTCTGCTGTAGTCCAGGTGTGTTCATTACTCACACAAGACATAATTATTAAAACCAGTGTTCCAGGACCTTCTAAAGTTGAAAAGCTCTTACAATCTTTACTTAATTCCTTATTGCACAAAGGATGTTTTGTCCTGAAGATTCCAGATGAATATAGCTAATGAAATGGAAAATTTTTCCATAAGTAAACCAAATGATGAAACCTGGAAAAAAGGCTAAGGCCTTGAAGTTGGAGTGAGAAAAACTAAGAAATATGTTCAGACACACAACAGACTACATTGGGAATTGGACTACTGCAAAAAGGCTTTCTCTGAAGCTCCCCAGGGACACCAGACCCCACTCTGAGTTCTGCTGACTCTTTTGATTCCTCTCAGTGAGCTTCAGTGGCTGTGGTGGGTGGGCTGATGTGAATGTCCTGCTGGGAGAGTGGACAATTATGGAGATGGAATTCCCAGCATCCTAGGTAAAGGGTCTCAATCTAGTTGAGGAAATATCCCAACTGGAAGAGAAAGTGCGATGAAATGAGAAGGTCATGCCCTTCAAGTCAGGCAGAGCTCTACTAGCTGTGTGATTTGGCCCATATTGTTTGTTTATTTTTCTCTGAACCCCATTTGCCTCGTTTGTAAAATAGTTTTAATGCTGCTCATTTCATCAGTTTTGATGTCAAATTAAATAAAATAGCATTATATAAAGTGCTTGCGTGAAAACGTATTCAATAAACAGTCCCTATTTTCTATACTCTTGGGCACAGAAAAATATGTCTTTTCCAAATCAGTGTGCACTGGAGAAAATAAGCCATGTAATTTAATTTGTTTTCCTTGTCAGTATATGAGAATGGCAGGGCTGCGTTATTAGTTTTCAATATTACCTCTCCTCTTTAGTAGGAGAAACAGTGTTCCTTCCTCTTTTCCATGTCATAAATGTTCCTCCTAATATAATATAGTCTATTGGGAAGAATAATTGCCCCATGGCATTTTTCTTATCTGATATAATGTGGGTGCATAATAAAGGTTTGACAAAAGGAGTTGTTATCCAAGAAATCCAGGCAAAATAATGTGTTTGCTTGGATTACCTAGGTAAACGTATCAGTGTGCACTTGACAGATAAAAACTGGCTATTGATTATGTTGCATCAGTGATTGCTCAATTTTATATTTAAAGTATAATGTGGTTGGAAGGAAATTCCTGGTAAGAAATCTGTAAGCATTAACTTCTTGTCTTCACTGACCAGAGTTGCTCCTGGCTCATAACACCATGAATGGTTTAGTAAGCAATTTGTAATATAAACCCAGCAGATTTGACTTGTAGTTCCATAATTTAGGCAGGGTGGCTCTGTATTATTTTTTAGATAGAAGGTAACTATGTAAAAAATCCCACTGTATCATCATTAGAGATTACAACAAATGTAACTTGTCCTTCCCACAAATAATATCAATGTAAGCAAAAAGCATACTTTTCAGTTGAACATGTCATCTTTCCAAATAGGAGCGATTACTCTCTTCCAGAAAATTTTTTTTAATCTCCCACTACATAAAGGGAAAACAGATTAGAGATGAATTGGCCACTATTTTGTAAATAGAATGTGAAAAGTACTAATTGTACAGAAAAGGGTTGATAAGTGAATTTCATTAAAATTAAAAATGTCTGTTTATCAAGCCAAGCTACAGGAGGGGGAGAAGAAATAGAAAAACATATTTGACAAAAGACCCATTTCCAGACTAAATAAAGTAATTCTACCAAAAAGAGACTGACTTAATTTATAATTGGGAGAAGACTTGAACAGTTACTTCACAAAAGAAGATACCCAAATAGCCAAAAAATATGAAAATGTACTCAATAGCTTCAATCAACAGGGAAATAGAAATTGAAAGAACAATGTGAGATCATCATACAACCACCAGAATGGCTAAATCAACTATTCAAACAGCCAGCCAACCAACAGACATCTGACAATGTCAGTGAATGATGAGGACAACTAATGGAGAGAAGGACAGCCTACAAGCAGAGAATTCTCATACTCTGATGGTGGGGGTGTAAATTAGGACAACCAATTTGGGAAACTTTCTGTCAGTATCTACTATGACTAAACACATGCATCCTCCATGAACTTGCTGTTTTAATCCTACATATTTACCCAACAGAAATACATAAATAAGTTCTTCCAAGGCCATGGTGGTACCAGAATTATTCATGATATGCCTCAAATGAAAATAATTCAAATGACTATCAACAATGGAATAGACAAAATGCAGTATGTTCATTCAACAATTAAAAATAACAGATTGCTGCATACAGCTGCATGAAGGGATCTCCAAACATAATGTTGAGCAAAAGAAGCCAGATCACCAAAAGTACATACCATAAATCAATTAATAGAAAGTTCTAGAACAGGTAAAATTAATCCAAGATTAGTCAGAAAAGTGCTTACATTTGAGGGTTTAATGACTGAGTAAATCAATAAGGGAAATTTCTAGAGAGATAGTCATGTTCTATATCTGTGCTTCTCAAATTTCAGTGTGCATATGGATTTCTTTGTTGTAATGTAGATTCTGATTCAAAATGTGTCGATGTGACCTAAGTTTCTTCATTCTAACAGTCTCCTAGGTAATACCAAGACTTCTGGTAAATAGATCACACTCTGAATAGCCAAATTTGATATATTTTTCTGAATGGTGGATGCACAAGTTTATTTGTAAAATTTCATCAAACTATGCTATGTGGACTTTTTGTATATATGTTATAGTTCAATTAAAAGGTCTATATATAAAACAAATGCTTCTTGGAATGGAAGCCCAGACTGAAACGTTTGGCTGCATTTTCTAAGTGACAGAGATAGAATCTGGAAACTGTAGATTTTGATTGAAAGCAACAGACACCAACTTTGAAAAACTTAAATCAATAGGATATCCATTGAAATTGTAGGGAGCACCTTACAGAACAAGAGGGAAAACCTAAGGACCATGGTTGAAAAGGAAGGGACTCAAGTAGCACTAGCGGGCCCTGGTATCAGGAACTCAACAGACTAGTCTGCACACCACTGTTGGAATAAACAACCTCAAACATTCTCAGCTATTCTGACCTTCTATTTACAGTTCAAAAGCCAAGGAGAACGTGCCCGCTTTGCCTAACTTAGGGGTACCTGCCCATCCACAAAAGGGGACAGGGTGACTGATTCACATACTCTCATCAGACTCCATCTAAAGTGGGTGAACTATTTTCCAGAAGGCATGTTTTGGTGCATGTTTTCAAAAGATGGTTGGACTGATGCTGAGTTGGCAAAGACAGTGATGTGGAGGAGTCAACCAAAAGAAAGATTCACTGAAGCTACCTTCTAACTCCCTATTTCTTCTCTCTCTCATTGCCCCAGTAACTTTTCCACACTTACTCCACTCCCTGAGTTTAATTCTGTGATAACGTGTGTGTGTGTGTGTGTGTGTGTGTGTGTGTAATGGCAAAGCACTTACTCCACTCCCTGAGTTTAATTCTGTGATAACGTGTGTGTGTGTGTGTGTGTGTGTGTGTGTGTAATGGCAAAGTAGGAGCAGCCTCAAGCCAGCATTTATACAAGACAGTAAAAATGTACGGGATTGCTGCTCCTTACTTGATTCACTCTGAGGTGTCTTAATACTTACAAGTGCAATTTTGGAAAAAGCTTAGGAAACAAAGACAGCAACAAGTAAACATGACCCATACTAAAGACAATAGGAAGTCTTCATTATTTCTACTATCGTTCTAAAGGCAAGTGCTAGATCTGGTGTGAAGTTGGATTGCTAATAGGGCTTTTTATTCAGTTCCTCTAGTGGAAGTAGGTTGCTTCTAGGGTCGTGTTGAGTTTCTTAAAACTCTTGGGTAATGATGGAATCTAGTTGTTAACCTATGCTGTTAGTCATCCCAGAAGTTATTAATTTGTAATAATGGTCAACTGCCTATTTCCCACCCCTTAGGAAACTCAGAAAAGTGTTTTGGATCCATCTGGGTAGAAAGCACAGCATAGGCATAAGATCATTATCATCCGTGACACATTCAGGTCATGTTTCTTCCACATTTTGTTAGTTTCAATGAACCAGGGACTGCTAATGAATGATTTCCATTAGATAATTTTGTTTTTTCTGCTTCAAGTTTCAAGTTGCCTGTCTGGATTTCATTAACAGTGCAATGATTTACCCAAGAGGGCTTTGTTTCTTAATTTGATTGGGAAAGGGACATTGGGAAGGTGGCTGTCTTTGTGGGAAAGGAGATTTTTTTTAACCTTGTAGTGATTGTATATGTGTGTAGAAGAAGTTTGAGGAGTACAGTTTGCATTTGCAGCTGACTTTATCTTCCTCAAACTATGTACAGTCTGTGTAACTTGCTGCAAGCATATTTGTCAGTCAGATACCAAAGCCATCAGCATTTTATTACTCAGGGTAAATTACTGCTTTGAAAGTAAAAAAATTTAAATAATGTATTGGACGTGTCTGAAATCCTAATAAAAGAGAGGAAATATTGATTTGTGAAGCTAATTTTATTTATCTTTTTGTTTATATATTATTGCTTAATTTGGTTCTTTAGAAATCTACTACTTAGCTTATTTTGTCATGTTCTTTTTCTTCTTTGCTTTATGGTAATGATTTCACAGGTATAACTAGTACAGAACAGAACCAAGTTATTTCATCAGGTTGGTAAACTATGACATAAACATAGTATAAAAAAGTCTTACTTGTTTTCTGGAATCATCTGAATTGTTTGCTAACCAATGTCACAACTATGTTTTTAAGAGAATTATTTGATGGGATGAAGTGATGCACCTTCCAGTTAACTAGCACCTCCACATTCTCTCTACTTCTCACATCAGTGGATTTGTCAACTCCCCAGGAGACTGAAACCTTGCTACATGTTATTACTGTCACACTCTAGAATTACCTATCTACATTTGATGGAACCCAGGTTGTGAAGTTAGTTTTTTTATGTAACCCTAGCACGTTCCAACGCTAGGGATCATGGGTTTTTTGCCAAGTAACTGTTCAAACATTTTGCCCATTTATTCAATTAGATAAGTTTATCTGTTGTTGAATTGAAAGATATCAAAATGACAAGTAATACATGGAAGGTGCTCAATTGCCTCAATTAATGCCCATGAGGGTGAGCAGTCTCAGGGTACTCATGTTGTGGTCACCTTAACTTATTTAATTGGTTACGTCAGTAGCTACAGAACCATCTCAGGGTGAGGATAGTTAGGACTTGTGATTTGGCATACTAATCAAGGACTGAAGAGACACCAGGGACCCATGGCAGATGGCCTCTTCCAACAAATATAAATCAAGAAAATGTAGAAAATATAAATTGAAATTATTGTTCACATTATATTTTTAAATTATTTTTAAAATATTTAAAATATCTATAGAATTAATAGAACACAAATGGACTAAGATATAAATAAAACATGTTTAATAAATATGAATAGTTTTAACTTGTTTTCTTTTAACTTAATTACATATTATTAAATATATTTTAAAAATAAAACATTTGCATTTCTGCTAGACAATGTCCATGTGGTTGTCAAATTTTTTAAAAAGTGGTAACACTTTGTGGTAGGCAGAATTCTCAGATGGCCCCTAAGATTCTTTTTTTTTTTTTTTTTTGCAGTACGCGGGCCTCTCACTGTTGTGGCCCCTCCCATTGCGGAGCACAGCTTCCAGATGCGCAGGCTCACGGGCCCAGCCACTCCACGGCATGTGGGATCTTCCCGGACCGGGGCACGAACCCATGTCCCCTGCATCGGCACACAGACTCTCAACCACTGCACCACCAGGGAAGCCTGCCCCTAAGATTCTTGACCCATAGTGCACATGACCTTTATAATCTCTGCCTGCTTAATAGTGGGCAGCCTGGTGAATATGATGGGATATCATTCCCATGATTGTGTTACTTTATACAACAAAAGAGATTTTACAAATGTAGTTAAGGTCCCTAATCAGTTGAATCTGAGTCCCTTCAAATGGATTTTATAGTGGGTGGGAGCAGTCTAGACCTAAGTGTTGACAAGAAGCAGCAGCAGCAATTCTCCTGTTGGCCTACATCTACAATGAATTGAATTCTGTCATCAACCAGAGTGAGCTTAGAAAAGACCCTGAGCTCCAGATGAGAACAAACCCAGTCCTAGCTGACACTTTGATTTCAGCCTTGTTTGATCTGAGCAGAGAACTCAGGTGCACCCTGGCCAGATTTCTGACGTACAGAACTGAGGTAATAAATGACAATTTTTTTCAGTCACTAACTTTGTGGTTGTTTTTGCTGCAGCAGCAGTAGAAAAGTAAAACAATCTTTATGCATATTATAATTAGAAGTGAATATCCAAATGTACTGTACTCAAAGCTCTCTTACATCTCCTGTGTAATCCTTTTGACAAGGTACAAAGTAAGGTGGTCATCCACATTTATCTACCATTTCTTACCTATAAAGAGTAATTCAATTCCTACCTATAAGTGTGGATGACCATCCTACTTCTCATGCTTTTGAAAAGATTACACAGAAAATATAGGAGAGCTCTGAGTACGGTGCCTGGAACAGGAGAAATAGTCCATAAATGCTCGCTCTCCTTATTGAGCCAAGACCTTGTTCACGGCCACAGGCAAAGCAACTCAGAACTTTTATGCACCACGATGGCCCGTTAACTCTCAGTTCTTAGTAACCAGATGAAGAACAGGTAACCTGTTTGGGCAGCAACTGCTGAATCCTGCAGTCGATAAGTGGTGGCAGCTCATACATCATAACCCTGGACCTCTCCTCCTTGAGAAAGTGCTGGAACAAAAAGAAAAGAGTGCTTTGATTATTATTCCTCAGAGTGTCCCCATTTGGATATTCTCATATGACTAAAGGGTGTTGTAGAAAAAAACTTCAAGACAGCTGTAAAGGTAATATTTTACCATCATATATAATCTTCATTTAATCGTCTGTAATGTTCTCATAGCTAAATAGGATAGCAGGGCAACATTTGGCGGGGAGGAGAGGACATTCTTGGAATTAACTAAGCTTTAGGCTTTTCAACTGAGTGGGAAAAAATTTTTAGTGACAGAAAAACTGCATTTATTGCACTAGACAAGTGGCTAAAAAATTCTCCGTGAGGGGAAAAAGAGATGATTTCCACCTAGGGCAGTTCAAGGCAATAGGATTATATATATATTTTTGTTATGAGCTACTTTTGTCCATAGATGTGAAAAAAAATAGCACATATCCCCCTCTGGCTTACTGTTTTGTAAGAATCATTGGTTTCTGAAAATGTCTGTCCCCACAAGTGAAGGAGGTTGAGGAGGGTTTGTAGAATATTTTGCACATAAGTCCTGCTTGTAAGACTGTTAAAGACATCAGACTCTGGGAGATGAAAGGAAGATTTTGATTTATCTAAATTCTTTTAGAATTTCTTAGCCTCTAGTATTCCAAACATTAGAGAAGTCTTTGAATTATTATTCTTTTTCTTCAGGCACGTAAAGAAAGGAATGAGGTGAGGGGAGATCATTTTGATGGAGCAAGAGTTGACTTTTCAGTCTATGTCATGATTATATTGTATTTCAAACATTTAGAAATTTTAGAAACATTCGTAAATGCATAAGCCTTTCCAGAATTCTCCCACTACTAGTATGTTTGTCAATTATATAACTTAGAAAAAGGACACCTGTCTCATTGCCCACACATACTAGGGACATTGAGAAATAAATGTTATTTTACTCTAAATAGTGTCACTTTTTTCCCCATCTGGATCTTGTTACCTTGATCTATGCAGAAAGAAAGCATTTCTTATTGAAGTAGCCAATCCATGAACTTTGCCATTCTTTTATTCTAACTATACTAAAGTGTATGATATATATCTAGTCAATATCCTCCTGTACACGTAGGCATGAATATTCTGTGTTTTCTGTGAGCTTGTATGTATGTGTAAGAAGAATAGCAACATCTATCTGGAAGCACATGAGAAGGGTTAAATGCCCTCCCACACTCTGTTTTGTTCCGTGCTCTAAGTTTTAAGACAAATATCTCCTTGTTTTTCATCTTTAATATCCAATTCCAAGCTCACTAGGGAAGAGAGGATAGGATGCCACAAAACTCACTTTGTCTCAGATAGAACTATAACACAAACAAGACATACAACAAACTTTTCATGCTTCTTTTTTTCTTCATACTTCAGAAGACACCTGCCCCGGGGGCTTGCGGTTAATGGGCTGCAGAAGGCTCAGGTCATCATTCAAATTCAGTAGTCCCCATGTGATGTCCAGTCTGAGATCAGTGATTCCAGAATACTTCACTTGTCTGAGTCTGCTTACCATGCAGCTTTTTTCAGGACTTGAAAGTCTTCTTACCACTCGCTCCCTGCCTCCTGCCTCCAATGCCTTTTAAGATAGAAAGAAAGAGTGACCCTTGTGGGTTAGACAATCCTACATCAAGGTGAATTCTTGATAGCCAGCTCTGTTCCCCCTATACCTTGTAATCATGCTAATTAAAAGAGCTTGATTTTGAAGATCAAGGGAGAAAGAATCATGAAACCAGGGCCAGCAATGTCAACCATAACTCTTCCCACTTACTGCCTGAATTTTTTGCTGGCTTGCTTCTAAGAGTCCACCAAAGGGACAGCATCATGATCTGTAACCTCTCAACATCTACATTTTAAAAATTGTCTTCAATAACAAAAGCAGACACCACAGACACCATTTGTATCACGGAAACTCCAAAGCATGACTTCTTCTCTCTACCCAGAACATTTTAGCACCATCATAACCACAAGACACGAAATGCTATCTCACTCCCTCAACACAATGGGATTCTCACGGAGAGTCTCCTTAGGAAAAGTTTGCCTCTTTTCCACTTTTTCCAAGATGTATACAATGAAAATACACAGTTCTTGGTGGGTGACCTCAGGCTCACATACCTCTGTACTTGGGCATAAAGCCACTTGCCATATTCACACCAGGGCCCTTCTTGACTGCCCTCACAAAGTATGTACAATGGGCTAAGTTCCTATTTCCCAGGCAGCTACAGGTGTTAACAGAGCAGATTTTCTTGGATTTCAAAAGTAGCACTAAAAACAATCCATAAACCACCCATTTAGAAAATCTATGAATTTTACACATTTATTTCTATATTCATTTTTTAAAAAAATCAGGATCAGGATATGACCAAGTGAAATTAAATGACCAAGGTCAAGGGGGAAAGAGACAAGTGTTGTAGGTTCTCACATATTTAATAACATCGAAGAGTTAATTTGTCCCTGAGTTTTCTATTGGCCAGGAAAAAGGAAACAAGAGAGGGCAGTTAGTGGTTCTCAACATGAACGTGCCTCAGAATTCCTTGGAGCACTCTTAAATAATGAGATTCCTGGTACCTTCCCTGAGACTTGCTCAACCAGCATCTCCAGGAGGGAATCCAACATGTCTGTGTTTTTTTTCTAGGTGTCCCCAGGTGAACCTAATATTGAGCCTGTTCTAGAAATCACTGGGCTAAATGACTTGCTTGTTTTTTCATAAAGAAATATGATATCAATTCTTAAAGAGAAGCAGAATATTCTGGAATTTAGATCTCCTTTATGATGACTCACCTGACTCATTTCATATAGCCTGAAGTGATATAGGACAAGATCTATTCAACAATATGCTTAATAAGGTAAGTTTCATAAAATATGTTTTCAGATCATTTTTTTTACTTATTTGATACCTTGTATTTGCACTTCCACATTAAAATGTGCCTCTAATGTATGTTACGTTTCTAACAACAAAAAATGATCTGAAGTTGAGCTAATTAAACCAAAGTATGAATGAGAAAAATAACTTTACAAGCATAACAGCAATAAGATTTAGAAGCATGCATGGAGTGTGCAGATTTTCTGAATGAAGACTGTTTTCAGGAAAATCTCAATATTTTTCAAATTCCAAAGAACTGTCCCATTTATATATTTGTTGTTCATGGAGAAAAAAATCCTAAGGGGTCAGTTTTTAAAGGCCTTTTCAGAAAGGCAAATTCCATAATTCTTGTAATTATACACACTATTACAGCAGTAAAACATGGACACAGTAAGACATAAAATAGCAGAAGGGCTCATATTCTTTCCTTCAGAGTAGTTTGTCCCACCAAATCTTCCCTCCCAAAGGCAACCATGTTTATCATGGTCTGTTCTTAGCCCTTCTAGTGTGACCTCCACAACTGGAACAGATGTTCATAGAAGTGTTTGGCTTGTCAATTTCAGACATTAATGATTGACTTTCACTAGGAGAGAAGATACAACCTGTTTAAAATATCTCAATTACCTACCTCATCAACATTTGATAGGTAGATGAAAAAATACTATTTTTAGTTCTTTTACTGGTTATTTTATGATACAAAATGACATTCCTTAAAAGTCTATTTCTTATTTTATTATTGGTTGAGGCATCTTTTTGCTCCCCTCTGTATAACATGGGGATTTTGAAACCCCTAACTTTCCCTTCTATGTTCCTCCCCACAGGCATCACTCCTTTCCCCTTTCACGTTTCAGCACAGATAAATGACTTCTAGACTATATGAAAATTCTTTAAGTATTGTCTATAGGTTGATTCTAAGTCTTAAAAACCTAATACATTATGACTCTATACATACATTACGACTGTAGAAATATTGTCCATTGCAGAACCAATAGGGTGCTACAGTTACATTTTCTTTACAAACTCAGTTTCAGTGAGAGTGAAGAATGTCTCTGATTCCAGGTTGAATATGTTCTTTTTGCTTAAATCCCTTCTGAGTAGCATGCTCATAATCATGCCATTTTAGGGTTTGCTTCATAATTGTCCCAAGATATTCTTTGTACAACCTTGTTTGCTATTGTTAAGTATCTAATTACATTTTATGTTATTTTTTTTAAAGATGCCTCTTCACCTTCTCATTTATAACTCCCATTTTCGTATGCTTTCTACTTATTACTTAGGATTCATTCTTTTCTGTATCCAGGGACCCACTGATTTCCTATTTTTTGTCCAGTCGCTTTTTTTTTTTTCTTTTCTTTTCTTTTAGACCTGCCTAAAAGGAAATTATATCTAGTTAATTCTCCTGGGATTTTGCCACCATTTCTTCTATCACGTCATCCTCCTTTTTGACATTCATTCTCATTTTCCTGAAGTATATGAAGTAATATCATCAAGGATACATAGAAAATAATTTTTTTAAATCTGAAAAAATATCTATGCTTGCTAAATCTTCTGTTTTATATAAAGTTGAGAGTCTGAATGGAATGGATAGTTTTTAATAAAAATATGATACTAAAATTTTTCTTGCAAATACAGAGAATTTCATCCATTAGCAACAAAGGATATTGACAGATGTATTAAAGTAATATTGCCTGGTAAACCCCAGCGTCCAAATGGTTTCATAGGTAGAGTCTTTAAATCATTCAAGGACAAAACAATTCTGATGCTCTTAACTAATCCGGATTCCAGGAATAAAAGGAAACTTCCAAATTACTTTTACAGACCCAACATAACTTTAACATCCTAAACTTACAAACCACAAAATTAGAAATAGATACATTTTACTTTTGAATATTGATGCAATATCTTAATAAATTATTAGCAAATAAAATTCAGCTGGGCATTAAAGAATAAAATATCCCAACCAAGTAGAGTTTATTCATAATGACTTCAAAATAGAAAATCTATTCATAAAGTACATCATATTCAAAGGTCAAAAGAGAACATTATTTACAAATATCTCAATGAATGTGGGAAAAGATTCGACTGCATTTAATATGCATATTTATTTTAATGAAATAGGAATGAATTATATAATATTATATATAAAGAAATAAATTTAACTTCATATATAAATAAAGGGAGCACATTATATGTATCTGTATGTCAATAGAACTAGGCAAATGAAAGAAAGAGCAGATAAATACAATGGGAATATGAAAAGAAAATTATAGTTATTTTCATATGACATAAACCTAGAAATCTTAGGGAAATCATCAGAAATCAATACAAACAGGAGGTCAGTTACAAAATTAACAATAAAAATGATATTTTTTCTATATAGAAATCAATATTGAAAATATAATGGAAGGGAACAAATGGTCTAAAGCCAGAGTCAGAAGAGTCAAGTGGTCAATATTTTAAGCTTTGCAGGTCATATGGTCTCTTTTGCAACAACTCAGCCTTAAGCAACCACAGATGGTATGTAAATGAATGGGTGTGGCTGTGTTCCATTAAGCTTTATTTAAGCAAAAATTAAACAGGCAACACCTGGTCTAAAATAACAAATGCCCAAGCACCTTAGCAAGAAACATTAATTATTTATTTAAAGAAAACGAAAACTCTACTAAGACAAAAAAGAAAGTCATTTTGTGCTCCTTTACAGTAAGATTCAATACTGTAATGATGTCAGTTTTCCCAAATTCATTTGTAAATTTGATATAATCCATTTAGAATATCAACTGAAGTTCATCTAGAGCCCAATAGAGAAATAAAGAAAGGATAGGAAAGGGCGAATTAACAAAAAAGAACCATATACATAAAAAAAATCTTGGTGTAAGTATAAATCAATGTGACCTGCTTGGAAGGTAGTTTTGTGACATCTGTCAAATTTGTAAAAGCACAATCCTTCTGATTCAATAATTCTGCTGTTAGAAATTCACCCTATTGATGTGTCTGCAGATGTTACCAAGAGCTGTACTGTTTGTACTGTTCTACTCCTTTAACCATGTTCACATCTTACTTTGTTTATATTGTTACTATGGTCCCGGTCATGTAGGCAGGCTATTAAAATATATTTTATTTATTTTTATACTCGTTTCTCTATTTTTTAAAGCCTTAGTAAATGTTTTGTTTTGTTCTAATATCCAAGAGAACATCAGCATATTCTGGAAATGGTTTGAAAGCTAAAATTATAATCTGGCTACTAGAACTATGTTGCCCAATTGTGTACTGTTGGCACTGGTGTACTCAACCCCCCCACACCACCACATTAACACATGTTCCAATGGTAAAAAATGGTTCCACTTTAGATTAAGTTTGGGAATGTGCATTATCAAAATATATTTAATAAGAAAACATTTTTCTTTTCCCTTCATGAAGAGTTTGGGAAAATAAAATCTTAGAGAAATTAAAATAAATTATACCAGGGTTCCTTGGGAGGATGGTTCTGAACTATATGTAGTATAGTTGTTGTTTAATTGTTAATATTATTGTTGTTATTTAAGTGTTCTTGTCGGCCAAAATTGAATAGATGTACATGATAGCCTGTTCACTTTTTTTCTCTTTGTTTACAAAAGCTGGGAGGTGGTGAGAAAAGGTGTTTCTAACATTAGCAATTCTCGAATGCCGTGTTATATACCTCTGTACATTTTCCCACGAACTAAAGAAGAAGAAAAAAAAAAAATCCTAAAGGGCAGAAAACCATAACAGTTGATTACAGCCAGGAAAAACAATCACTCTTTTGTGTAGACACCGTCTCCACAGCCTAGAAATGCACAGTTTGTCAGAAAAAAAGAAAAGAAAAAAAATTTCTTCTTCTGCAAACAGATTCAAATATTTGCCTTCTATCTGCCTGGCGTAATGAGGAAATGAAAAAATGGCATGTCTTTTATAGCAAATCTCAACGTTTCTGTGTTAGGACTTGTGCTGGAGTACGTGGGGATTGTGGGGTGCCGTAGAGGACCTTGCACGGTGAGCGCCGGCTCAGAGTGAAGAGGCTGCACATTCTGACTTTCATAGCCTTAACCTCGCTGCTCTGCCTTTGACAGATCACCTCTCTTCCTAGTTCTTCCTCGGCCCTCCGTCCCCGCCCGCCCCCAACTTTATTTTATGTTTTCATAGTCTCTGAAAATGCAATGGAGAATAAAAATGTGATGAGACCTGCCATCAGCACCTATGCCCTCCAGTTCTAAACTGACGAAAATGTCAAGAAAGTGACAGTAAAATATGCGAAGAAAAAGCCCTGCAAACAGGAATAGACCCCAGACTGTTTGGCGCTTTCACCACACTGTGTCATCGTTTTCTAACAGAAATAGCAGTTGTGGGATTTATTATCTCTAACATCACTTGTTAAATTTTACACTATGCAAATTATATATAAAGAATACCAAAGAAAAGCTACAGAAGATGGAATAAGCAAATGGACAGATGGACTCCACAGAGAGCTAATGGAGGGACCTTTGCCACCATCAGTGGAAGTATTGTTCCACCTCTGCAGATGTATAATAGCGTGAAGGGGGCTGGTAAGGAGAGCCAGCTCTGTCTACACTAATCCAGTAATACGGTTGAAAAGTTGAAATATACATCTATTTAATTGGACAACCCCTGTCAGATAACCTAGTTAATTTCCCTGAACACTTTCAGCATTTATTCAGTATGATTGTAAATGGTCCCAAGCACATAGTCTTCCTGAAATGAAAGAGAACTTTTGAGAAGTTGTGAATAATAACTGTTACTGTTTCCTGAGCTCCTGATGGAGGCTGGCTATTTCAGGAATCATCCAAGTAATCTGTACAACTGTCTTACAAGTTATGTTTTTGTTTTGTTTTTGTTTTATCCTCATTTGAGAAAGGAGGAAACTGAGGCTTAGGAGAGAGGAATTTTCTGAAAATCATAGAGTTGTTAGTTGACAAAACTTGGATTTAAATCTACAATTGTATGATCCCAGATGGCTGTCTTGACTCAATGTTCCCTCCATGAGAGAAAACAGTTTATTCAAATTCATTAATAAATGTGCTTATAAGCCATTATTTTAAATAGTGAACACAACTTGGGGCATGATATAAGAAAGAGTTGTAGGTATTATATACTTATAAATTTAAAATTACATTAACCCTTTCCCTTCTAAAATAAATTGAAAAGCTCTGTAAATGTTCTTATTTCTTTATCTTTTAACAGACTGAGAAACCAAGGCATATAAGAATGAAATGTCCTGTTTGGTTTACATTAATAACCACTGCACTCTTGTAAAAGCAGGAAGAAGCTTTCATATAAAATGACTTCATCAAAACAGAATTGGGTTATTCCCTTAAGACATCAGATATCATGGATATGTTTATAACTGATGATTTTAAAGTGCAGTTGAGGTACCCTACTTAGATTGGGGTATGTACAACTTAATTGCATGTAAAATGGGTACCTCATGTCCTTAAAAAAAAAGAAAAAAAAAACAGAAGAAAAACAAAGGAAAAAAAAAAGAGGAGCAAGTGAGAAAGCACATAGGACTCAATTGCCCTTGAAATTTGCACACAACATTTGCCACAGGCAATTAATCTGCACACAGAAGAAGGGGAGGCCCCTGTAATCTTATGTGACTTATTCAAGGCACCCAGCAGGTGACTTGCAAAGCCAGGAATAAAACCCAGGGTGTGTGGTTCCCTCTCCTCTCTCAGGACAGGCGGTGGGACCATATACACACCTCCACTCCAATCACAGCTGTAAAGAGAGCCATAAAACTGCCATTGGAATCCAAATGTCATATCAGTGGAAATATCTTAGCCAATAATGACTCCAGTGATAACCCCTTAATGTTCAAATAGATCCCTGTGGGCAGGAGAGACACAGCCTTTCCTTCAAGACGGCCAGCAGGGGCTTGGTTCAAAGCCAGAACACGCTAGTGTCCATAAACCCCCATCTCTCATGGCACTCTTCCATAAATTTTATTACTTTAAAAGCAGAGTGTGATGAAGAAAGAATAAGAGCTTTAATTCAATTTACATATGAATAGAAGAATATGTGCAGGTATTGGAAATGAACTTCTACTTAAAATATGAGCTGCAGAACAAAGACAGCCTGATTAGGAATTTTTGTATGAGATGACAATGTTCTCATTTACCTTAGCTGTAGTTCAAAGTGTCCTCAGCAGGCTGTGACCACTTCCCGGACCTTTTCAAAACATTATTTTCAACAATTCTTCTTTTTTCCTCATTTAAATTATTCCAGTTTACATTTTATGCAGATAGAAGGTATGTAGTTATTTTGAGTGAGAGATACAAATGTAAATAACTTATTTTGGAGTTAAGCCTCTTCCAACTTAATCTGGGCCATCAGTTGGTGGTAAACTGAAACAGTATTTTTAACCAGATGTAATGAATATAACTGCATATGTTATTTATATTGGTCACATCTTATCCCACTGAAAGGTCTGTTTTGAAAACAAAAAAACAAAACAGAGGAAGGTCTTGCTGTATATATTACCTTAGAGGAAATTAATATATTTATATTTCTGCCTACCCAGAAATCTAAACCCCTGTGTTTTTTGCTAGAAATAGGAAAATTTATAGTGAGAAACATTTTGAATTCCCATTTTCTGTTTGTACCAGACACTAAATATAAATAGTGGAAAATTGATTTACAATTAGCACATTGAAGAAGTCCTATTGTATACAAGAGCTTCCCACATCATTTACCAATCTCAACATTGTTTTGGTCAAAATCTTGTGTACCTGATTTTGATCGTTAGTCTAATTGTAAGTTTACCAGTTCATTTCTCTTCACTATTTTTCTTTTCAAAATTCACAGTCATTAGAGAATCTGTGTTTCCTATATCAAATGCTAATGTTGAAGTTGGTAACTTTCTGGAAATGAAGATGTCTTTCAGAGGTCTTTTACCTCTAAAACTGTGTTTATAATTTTCATAAAGCAAGAGAAGCATTCTACTCTTTCAACACATAACTAGTACATTACGTGGTCTTAACTGAATTTCACTAATCCTTTGAAAACAAGTCTTAGAAAACACTTCCCTTTTTTCTTGTAGTCAGTTCTTTATTTTCCTTGGTAGTTTGTGCATGGTATGATTTAAGTGGAAATTGAAAACCATACGCATTAGATTTTTAATCATAAGCATATATTTACAGAGGCCTAAAGGAGACCTAAAGGAAAAATGAAATGGCCAAGAGAAAAATAAAAATAAAATCTAATTTTCCTATGGGCCGTGTTTCCTTAAATGGTATTAACTAACCAGAGATACCATTATTTTAAGTTGAGCTGATGAACTATTTAGAAGTTAACAACACAACTTTGACTTTATATAGACTGAGTCTTTGACTCTGCCACCTGCTAACCATGTGCTTTTGTGGAAGGTCGATTTCTCCATGCTGTAGTTTCCTCTTTTATTAAATGTAAATATGCATAGTACTAATTTCTAGGTTTGTATGAGCAAGTGAAATATTTAGCACCATAGAGTAGGATCTTGTTATGTGTCATATTCCAATGTTGTTATTAATAGTAGTAGTACTAATAATAGTAATAAAGATGCTCAGCTTTAGACACACACACTCAGAAGCACTGAAATAAGCTTCCAAAAAACTAGCCCAGTACAATCTGTCCTGGCTATCCAGGCTATAGCACAGATTAGTGAGTAGGTGCCCTGTACTTTTGTCTCTTCTGTAATTCTCATATCTTTACTAACATGACCTATTTAACACTCTTTCACGAATGTCTTTTCTGCTTAATTTAATCAGGGTCAATTTCTGTTGTTTGCAACCCAAGAGACCTGACTGTTGCAGATGAGACAACTTAGATATTCTATTTCTCTCTCTGAAATCACCATGTTCCTCATATAAAGTTGATTCATAATATATTGTTACTTCAGTGACAGAATACTACTCTGAAATAGTTAATACAAATTCCAGTGCATAGCTTGCAGTCTCTAGAAAAATATGTTTCTGCATTTGCATGGTAGTGCCTTCTGGTCAACTCAGTCCAATGACCAATCAAGTTGGTGGAACAAAATCAACTAAATTGGATGTTCAGCTGCCTTGACCTTTCATGTCAGTCTAAAAGTATGATCCCATGCAACGTTTTGGTCACAGCTGTGCAGAGCCATGTCCCAGCACTGAATCTGCATGGATTATAGAGAAAATTATAGAGCTAGTATTTTAACATGACTTTTAAAAAATATTTTTATCTTTAATCTTAACAACCTGGAGTTTAAAATAATAGGAGACTAAAGTAGGAGCTAAAGTATTTAGAGTTTATATCATTACTACTTAAGCTTAAAAATATCTAAGGAATGTGCATTAATGAGGGAAATAAGGCTTTGAATATTTATTTGAAAATCTGGATTGAAACCCCAATTCTGTCACATGGTAACAGAGCCACTTCCATTGAAGTAGGTGATATCTTCCAAACAAGTTTTTTCATCTGCAGAGAGGTCTTGGCTTATGTATCCCATAGGCTATAATGAGCACCAACTGAAAATGGATATCAAGTAGTGCTTACTGAATAAATGAATAAACATTGGACATGAATATAGTATTTTGTAAATTGGAAAGCACTATACAAACTATAATAAAGCTACTCTGCCCATCAATTCTATTACCTTTTTCTAGAGAGTCTGTTTTCCCATTCTCAAGATTAATATTCTCTCTTCTCCCATACAGTCCCCTTTCCCTTTTTTGTACCCCTGTTATCTCCCATTTTCAAAAGCTAAAGGTCTTGCTTCATACTACATTGAGAAAATACTTGTGTTGGCCAAAAAGTTCATTCAGGTTTTCATCAGATGTTATGGAAAAACCCAAACGAACTCTTTGGCCAACCCAATATAAGCCAATATACAGTTCCACAAATTCAAAATGTTACTTTCATCTGTACCCATCTATACCTTTTCATATCCTATTAGAAATGAAGAAATCTTTCATACATGAAAGACTACAACATTTGCTTGTGCTATACATCCCATCTCCTCTTGCCTTCAGATGGCACCTGATCCTTTGACTATTTCTTACCTAGAATGATGACTCTCTTTGCTTCCTACCCCTATGTCTGTGCTTTCTCTGTTTTCTTTAAAGGCTCATTTTCTCTATTGGTAAAATGCTGGCATTCCTCAGGCTCAGTTCTAGCAATTTTCTTTTCTTTCTCTAAATTCTCTCTCTGAATGATCTCTGCTATTGTTGTGGCTTCAAAGATCATCTGCACCTTTCAGGATAGTAGTCTCAGCTGAGCTTCAGACCTATAGACTTAAATTCCTTCTTGACATCCAAAATGTACCCTGCCAACACACACACACAAATCTATTTCTCTCATTTTCTGAGTTTCTGTAAAATCATCTTCATTCACCATTTCTGACAACTCTCTCACCCAATATATCATCAATTCCTGTTCTTTCTCCCTCAAAAACAGATCACGAGTTTGTCCGTTTGTTTCCATCTCCACTATTTTCCCTGAATTCAAGCCACCCATGTCTCATTCTTAGATTAACTTAAATAATAGTGAACCTACCTCTCTCCTTGTTCCAAATATTGGCCTCTTCCAATCTATTCTTCACGTATCAGCCCAAGTAATATTTTAACAGCCTCTTCCTCTACTTAGAATAAGATCAGAACTATTTACCTACCATAATCTTCAAAGCTTTGATTAAGCTGGCAGGATTTTGTTCTTTCACCCATCCTTGGCCACTCTTTCCTTTGCCCATCACATTCCATCAATGACTTTTTCAACCCTGAGGGCACCAAGGACTTTCTCACTTTAGGAACTTTGTATGAACTATTCCCTATGCCTGGAGCACACTTTCCTTTAATATTTGCTTGGCTCAGTCCTTATTTCCATTGTATCTCAGCTTAAATATCTTTACCACTTCACTTAAAACTACACCTTTACCCTTCCTTTAAATAGAACTATCCCTATATTTTTCATAGCACTTATCAAAACTCATAATTATATTTTTACTTCTGTGTTTATTTTCCATCTTCCCAAATAGACTGTAAGCAAAAAGAAGTTATGTTTCAGACCCATTTTATTCTTCAGTGTATAGTGGGGCACAACACTGTCCCTAGCATATATTCATTCATTCATTCACTCAACAAATGATGGTCAGCTTCTATTAATAGTCAACTTCCAACACCAACTTTTTTTTTCTTCTTTGTGCCAGAAATGCTAGAATTTGTTTATGATTCCATGTTTCAACCATTTTGAGTACACGTGATAAGGATTTCCTTTGAAGATAAGATTTAGCAAATATATTTTTCTGTATATATCTCATTTAAGGGCACTTAAATATTCCCATAACATTATTTTTTAATGCCCTATGTTGTATAAAAAGTGTAAGTAAGTGGACTCTTTGAAAATAATGAATCTTCTAAGCTTATCAAATTCTTTATTTCATCGATGAACAAAGATACCCATGCCAGAAATTTGAAATGTGAATAATTTTCAGATGTTCTTTTATCTTTTTAGCCTGTTACCCAGTTTGTCATTTCAAGAATGGATGTCCTAACTCTACTGATGAAAGAGAACTTGCCTAGGCCATAAACTCAATGAGCCATTAAATAGGTGACAATAATCTTGATAGAAGTTTGGAATATTTAATTAGTGCAAAAAGTACTCTTAGCCAGCGCTCAATTACTTCCATGGATACTCCCCAAAATATAAACCAACTATTTTGCATGTCCATGAAATGCTTTGGAAGACATTTAAGACTGAAAAAGGAGATAATATTTCATCTATTAATTGAGACTTTGACATGCTTGTGCATGTCCAATAATAAAGTTTCAAAGTGAATTCAGTTTAGATCCTTGAGATATTTTTAAAGGTGACATTTTTATCCTTACAGTTACATGAAAGTAACTGAGAGGTTATGAAAATCTCTAGGCTAGAGAAGGGATGTATATCATCTGTTATACCCAATACTATCATTTTTTTTACATATTATATGCACTGGCCAAACACCAATAGAATAAAGAAAGGAAACAAGAAAATTATAATCTTGTAAATCATAATCATGATTGAAAAAATAACTCTTCAGAGTTGGTCTTTCAGCACAAGAACAAACAGCTTAAAGGGATAATACAATGGAGAGGAGGTAATAAGAAGGAGGGAGAAATGGGGAGGAGGGAGTGGATGCTTTAAGTAAGGGAACATATGGATACTTGACTTATTTATAAAAGACATGACTCAGTATCCTGTTAGTTTATTTAATAGGAAAAACATGTTATGGTCTCAAGAGGTGGGGCTTCTAAATTGGTTACATCATTCCTTTTCTTTATCAAGGTAAGAAAACAATAAGGAAATATTTGCTCTTCCAAATAGGCTCATGTTTTAGACAAAATGGAAATTTAGTTAGGTGTTTTACAAAAACTATGTCACCCAGATTTCCTTACCTAAGCAGTCCTGAGATTATAATCCTGGCCCACATGGGTGTGAGAAGCAGGCTAAATGCTTATTCTCTGGGTTATGCAGTCTGATAACCAGCCTGTTCATCAGTGCCTCTCTTCAGCGCTTATAGCCTGTTCTGGGGAAAAATTCTGGACAAGAGACTATTATAGAGATCCATAGATGAAATTTTGTATCATAAAATAAAAATAATGTCAGTAGGAGTCCAGTAGCCACCAAAAAAAAATTCCATCCTTCAGGAGGACTTGCCCTTCCTATTGAGTGTGTTGGCATTTCTTAGTTGGCTTAGTTCTATCATCTATTGACAATGGATTGATTCTTATAAAATGTGACATTAAGCCAATAATTTATTTATTTGTTAGTCATTAATTGATTGATTAAGTACTCATTTTTGAATGCTTAATATGAACCAGGCACTCTGCTTGACTCTGGAGGTACAAGGATGACTCAACATCAACTAGCTTAGTCTAGTTTTAGGAATAAATATGCAATAACTATAATACAAGGAAATGTTATTGATGCTGAGATAAAGTTTGTATCAGATTCTGTGTGAGCATAGAGAAAGTTTAAAATCTATCTGGAGTTAAATGAACAAAAATCCTCCTAGACACTTTTTGGAAGTAGAGCTTGTAATGAGACAGTGAACATCTCTTCAGACAATGGACTCAAAATTTTATTAAACTGTTCTATTGCAGGGGAAGTACCCAAATTTTAGTGTCTTGTTCAGTTTTAATTTTTTATAATAACTGTTAGTCATAATGGATGACTATATAGCCAGTTCACTTGTAAAATCAACGAAGTCTGGAGTTTCCTTATGAGAAAAATTTAAACTATTATTCAATTTTTTAAAAAAGCATAGGAATATTTAAGCTTTTTATTTCTTTATAAATTAGTAGTCACATTTTTCTAAGGATATGTCTGTTTTGTCTAAGATTTCAAAACTTAGCATATTGATAGTTGATAGTGTTTGCTTTTCTTGTAAAAGATTTATTGAGATATAATTCACATCTCATAAAACTCACCATTTTAAGAGTACAATTCAATGATATTTAGTATATTCACAGAGTTGTCCAACAATCACCATAAACTAATTTTAGAACAGTTCCATACCCCTCAAAAGAAACCCTAAACTCAGTTCTCAGCCCCCATAGCCCCCCATTCCCCAGCACTAGGCAGTCATGAATATAAAATTTATATCCAGAAAGTTGTCGATTTTGGACATTTTGTATAAACAGAATTGTATAATGTGTTGTCTTTCATGACTGACTTCTTAACATTTTTTCAGACTCATTCACATTGTAGAATTCACCAGTCTTTATTCCTTTTTATAGCTTAATGATATTACATTGTTTGGATATACCACATTTTTTATCCTTTCACCAGTTGATAGATGTGTGTATTATTTCCACCTTTTGGCTGTTGTGAATAATGCTGCTGTGAATATTTGTGTATAAGATTTTGTGTGGACATATGTTTTAATTTATTTTGGGTATGTATCTAGGAGTGGAATTGCAAAGAGATATGCTAATTCTACATTTAACTTTGTAAAGAGCTGCTAGACTATTTTCCAAAGTCACTGTGCCATGTTATATTAGCACCATCAGTGAATAAGGGTTTTGATTTCTCCAGATCCTCACTAACACTTGCTATTATCTGCATTTTTTATTATATCTATTCTGTGTGTATAAAGTGATATCTCACTGTGGTTTTTATTTTCATTTCCTTTACTGAGGTTGAGCATTCTTTCATGTGTTGATTGGAAATTTGTATCTTTTTTAGAGAATTGTCAATTCAGATCGTTTACTCATTGTTTGATCTTTTTATTATTGAGTTATGAGAGTTCTTTATATATTCTAGATACACATCCTTAGATATATGATTTAAAAATACTCCCTTACATTGATGGATTGTATTTTCACTTTCTTGATGGTGTCCTTTGAAGCACAAGTTTAATTTGATAAAATATAATTTGTTATTTATGTTCATACTTTTGGTATCATATTTAAGAAATCATATCTTGACAAATCTAAGATCACAAAGATTTACCCTATGCTTTCTTCTAAGAGCTTTATATTTTTAGCACTTAGATTCAGGTCTTTGTTCCATTTGGAGTGAATTTCTGTATGATGTGAGATAGGGATCCAACTTCACTTTTTGACATATATGTAGATGGTTGTCACTGCACAATTTGTTGAAAAGACCATCCTCTGCATTGGACTGTCTAGGCAATTATCAGAAATCAATTGACTGTAAATGTTGTTTTATTTTGGGGTTTTCAATTCTATTCCATAGGTTTATATGTCTCTTCTTATGCCACTGACACCCGGATGTGATTCCTATTGCTTTGAAGTAATTTTTGAAATTGGAAATATGGATCCTACAACTTTATTCTTTTTCAAGATTGTTTCAGCTATTTTGTGTCCTTTGAGTTTTCAGGGAGTAGTGCTTTCTTAACAATATTAAGTTACCAGATCTATGAACATGAGATGTCTTTCAATTTATTCAGGTATACTTTAATTTCTTGCAACAATGTTTTGCATTTTGTACTTATTTCATAGTAAACATTTTGTATTTCATAGTAAAAGTTTTGTACTTATTACATTTATTCTTAAGTAATGTTTGTTTTATTATAAGTGAAATCATTTAATTAATTTTATTTTTGGATAGTACATTGCAGGTGAATAAACTTACTATTTATTTTTGTAAACTGACCTTTTGTCCTGCCAACTTGCTGAACTCATTTATTAGTGTAATAAGTTTTTTGGCAGATTCCTTTTTATTTTCTATATATAAGATCACATCATCTGCAAATAGTTTTAATTCCACTTTTCCATTCTGTATTTCTTTTATTGGATTTTCTTTCTTAATTACCCTTGCTAGAACTTCCAGTATGATGTTGAATACGTGTGGTGAAAGTGGGTATCCTTGTCTTTTTCCTGTTCTTAAGGGGAAGTATTCAGTCTTTAACCATTAAGTATAATGTCAGCTCTGGGAATTATGCACATTACCTTTAACCGGATGAGAAAGTTCCCTTCTATTCCTACTTTGCTAAATGTTTTTATCATGAAAGAGTGTTGGAATTTGTCGAATGTTTTCTCTGCCTCTATTATATATATTTAAAAACTTATTTTGACATGATGTATTTACATCAATTGATTTTCAGATGTTAGATCAATCTTGTATTACAAAGGTAAAGTACCTTTAGTCATGGTGTATAAACCTTTTCATATGTTCCTGGATTCATTTACTAGTATTTTGTTGAGATTTTTTGCATCTATACTCATGAGAGAGACTACTCTAGTTTTCTTTTCTTGTAATTTCTTCATAATCACAGTTTTACCAATGAGGGCATTACTAGCCTAACATAATGAGTTAGACATTTTTCTCTCCCTTTATATTTTTAGAAGCATTTGCGAAGGATTGGAATTAATGATTAAGGATTGTTTGATAGAATTCACCAGTGAAACCATCTGGATCTGGGTTTTTCTTAGTAGGAAGTTTATTGACTACTAATTCAATTTCATAAATTTTTATAGATCCATTCATATTTTCTATTACTCCTTGAGTCAGTTTCAGACTGTGTCTTCCTAGGAATTGTACACTTTTATCTAAATCGTCCAATTTGTTGGCATACAATTGATCATAGTATTCCCTCATAATCCTTTGTATTTCTGTTAGTTTCATAGTAATGCCCCCTCTCTCAATTATGATTTTATTAATTTGAAACTTCTCTGTTTCTTTCTTGCTGAGTGTAATTAAAAGTTTGTCCATTTTCTTGATCTTTCCAAAGCACTAACTTTGGTTTCATAAGTTTTTGCTATAATTTTTCTATTATTTATTTCATTACTTTCCTCTCTAGTTTGTATTATACCCTTCCTTCTGCTTGCAATAGATTTAGTTTACTATTTTTTCTACAAGTGTCCTCAAGTTGGAAGTTTAGGTCATTGATTTTAGATATTTCTCCTTTGTTAATGTAGATGTTTACACCTATAAATTTCCCTCTAAGTACTGCTTTTTCTTCATCCTCTAAGTTTTGGTATATTATGTATTCATTTTTATTCATCTCAAAGTATTTTCTGATTTCCTTTGTGATTTCTTCTTTAACCAAATCTATGCAAGAATGTACTATTTAATATTCACATATTTGTGAAATTTCCCAAATTTATTTTTATTATTGATTTCTAACTTCATTCTCAGTGAATGTATAACATATTTAGCTTCAAACCTTTTAAATGCATTGAGGTTGTTTTATACTTAGCATGTTTTCTATAGCTGATAATAGTGTATGCATACCTGAGAAGAATGTTCTGCTATTAAGTAGATTTTCTGTTATATCTAGTTAGTTTATAACATTGTTCTAGCCTTGTATTGCCTTGCTTACCTTTCTCTCTTTCTTTCTTTCTTTTTTTTTTTTTTTTTTTTTTTTTTTTTGCGGTACATGGGCCTCTCACTGCTGTGGCCTCTCCCATTGCGGAGCACAGGCTCCGGACGCTCAGGCTCAATGGCCATGGCTCACAGGCCTAGCCGCTCTGTGGCATGTGGGATCCTCCCGGACCGGGGCACGAACCCATGTCCCCTGCATCGGCGGGCGGATTCCCAGCCACTGCGCCACCAGGTAAGCCCTCATTTATTTTTATAATGTAGATTTGTCTACAGTAACCCTTCCCACTGTCATCATAATATTATTTGTGTATTCTCTCCCTTTATTTAGTCTTGCTAGAATTTTTTTCTACATTATGACGTTTTCTTTTTTAAAAACAACTTTTGCTTTTGTTGATCTATATTATATATTTTGTTTTGGTTTTATTAATAATTATTAAAAATATTAATTATCATTCTTTATTTTCAGTTCTTGCAGTTTTTACTATTGTATCCATATGGAAGAATCCATATCTAGGATTTTTTTTTGAGTTTTATTGAGAAGGTATTGACATATAACATTGTGTAAGTTTAAGATATAAAACATGATGGTTTAATATATATATATATAAAGATATATATAGATATATCTATATATAGAGAGAGAAAGAATTACCACAATAAGTTAGTTAACACATCCATTACCTCACACATAGTTACTTTTTTTTGTGGTGAGAGCTTTTAAGATCTACTTTCTTAGCAAATTTCAAGTATACAATACATTATTGTTATCAATAGTCACCATGCTGTACATAAGATTGACAGAACTTATTGATCTTGTAAATGAAAGTTTGTACCCTGTGCCCACTATCACCCTTTTACCTCCATCCCACTCCAGCCTCCGGCAGCCACCAATCTACTCACTGTTTTAATGAGTTCGGTTGTTTTAGATTTCACATATGAGATCATACACTTATGATCTTAAAGTATTTGTTTTTATCTGATGTAATTCAATTAGCATAATGCATTCCTCAAGATTAATCCATGTTGTGGCAAATGGCAGGGTTTCTTCTTTTTAATGACTGAATGATATCCCATTATATATATAAACCCCATTGTTTAATACTTAAGTCATTTTCATCTTTTAGTTATTGTGAATAATGCTTCAATGAACATGAGGTGTATAAATGTCTTTGAGATAGTGATCTCATTTTCTTCAGATAAATTCACAAAATCAGGAGTGTGGAATTATATGGTAGTTCTATGTTTAAACTTTTGAGGAACCCCCATAACGTTTTCTTTAGTGGCTGTACAGATTTACATTCCCACCAAAAATATTCAAGGGTTCCCTTTTCCCCACATCCTCATCAACAAATTATCTATTATCTTTTTGACGACAACTATTCTACCAAGTGTGAGGTGATACCTTATTGGTGTTCCGACATGTATTTCCATGATGATTAGTGATGTTGAGCACTTTTTATGTACCTGTTGGACATTAGTATTTCCTCTTTGGAAAAATATCTATTCAGTTCCTTTACTCCTTTTTCATTGGATTTTTTTGTCTTTTTTTTGCTATTGAATTCTATGAGTTCCTTATATACTATGGATATTATCATCCTTATCAGAAAAATAGTATGTACGTATGTTCTTCCATTCCATAGTTTGTATTTTCATTTATGATTATTTCTTTTTTTGTGCAGAAAAGCTTTTTAGTATGATGTAGTGACACTTGTTTAGTTTTTCTTTTGTTGCTAGTATGTTTGGTGTCATATCCAAAAAAATTGATGCCAACACCAATGTCAAGCTTTTCCCCAAAATTTTCTTCTACGAATTTTATAGTTTCATAACTTCTATTTAAATTGTTGATATAGTTTGGCTAATTTTTATGAGTGATGTAAGATAATGATTCAATTTTATTATTTTCCATGTAAATATACAGTTTCTCCAATAGCATTTATTGAAGATAATATTTTTCCCCCCACTGAGTACTTTTGGATCCCTTTTCAAATGTGCCTTGACCATATATGCATAGGTTTATTTCTAGCCTTTTGATTCTGTTCCATTGGTCTATGTGTCTCTTTTTATACAGCACCATACAGTTTTTATCACTATAGCTTTTTAATGTATTTTGAAATCAGGAAGCAAAATACCTCCAGCTTTGCCTTTATTTCCATGGATAGCTTTGGCAATTTGGATGTTGTGTGTGTGTGTGTGTGTGTGTGTGCTTCCATTAGAATTTTAAGATCACTTATTCTATTTCTCTGCAAAATGTCATTGGAACTTTAATAGGATTACATTGAGAGTATAAATGGCTTTGGGTAGTATTGACATTTAACAATGTTAATTCTTCCAATCTGTGAAAAAGTAATATCTTTCCATTTGAGTCTTCAGCTTCTTTTATCAATGTCATTAGTTTTCAGTGTCTTTTTTAACCTCCTTGGTTAAATTTATTCCTAAGTATTTAATTATTAGTGATGCTATTGTACATGGAGTTATTATATTTATTTCTTTTTCAGATAATTCAATGTTAGCATATAGAAATGCAACTGATTTTTGCATGGTGATTTTGTATCCCAAAACTTTGCTGAATGACTTGATTAGTCCTAACAGATTTTTTGGTTGAGTTTATATGATTTTCTCTATATAGGATCATATAATCTTTAAACAGTGACAATTTTACTTATTCCTTTACGATTTGGATGTTTTAATTTATTTTTCTTGTATAATTGCTCTGGCTTGGACTTCCAGTACTATGTTGAATAGAAGTGGCAAGAATGGGTATCTTTGTCTTGTTCCTAATCTTAGAGGTAAAATTTTCAATCTTTCACTGTTGCGTGCACTGCTAGCTACGGGCTTGTCATATATGGCTTTTATTATATTGAGGTATCTTCCTTCTATGACCATTTTTTGGAGTAATTTTGAAAAATTTTATCATGAAAAGATGTTGAGTTTTGTCAAACACATTTTCTGCATCTACTGAGATGATTATATGATTTTTATCTTTTATTCTACTAGTATGATGTATCACATTTATTGATTTCCGTATGTTGAACCATTCTTGCATCACATCGATAAATTCCACTTGATCATGGTATATGATTCCTTTAATATGCTGCTGAGTTTGGTTGTTATTATTTTAGTGATAATTTTTGCATGTATAATTTTTGCACATATTTGCAAGGATGTTCACCTGCTTTCTTTTCTTGCAGCGTCCTTTTCTGGGTTTTGTGTATCAAGGTAATTCTGTCCTCATAAAATGAGTTTGGAGGTATTCCTTCCTCTTCATTTTTTTTTGAAAAGTTTGGCAAGACAGGTGCTAATTCATTTTTAAATATTTGAATTAACCAATTATTTAATTATCTGGTCCTTGGTTTTTCTGGGTTGGGAGATTTTTGATTACTGATTCAATCTTGTTACAAAAATTGGTCTATTCAGATTTTCTATTTCTTCATGATTCAGTATTGATAGGTCATATATTTATATGTATTTATTAATTTCTTCCAGGTTATCCAATTTGTTGGCATATAATTGTTAATAGTAAGCTCTTGTGATCATTTGTATTTCTGTGGTATCAGTTGTAACGTCTCTTTTTTCAATTCTGATTATTTTTACTTGAATCATCTCTCTTTTTTATTACTCTAGCCAAGGTTTTTCAATTTTGTTTATCTTTTCAAAATAACAGCTCTTACTTTTACTGATCTGTTCTATGGTTTTTCTGGCCTCTGTTTCATTTATTTCTGCTCTGATCTTTGTATTTCCTTCCTTCTGCTAATTGTAGACTTAGTTTGTTCTCCTTTTTCTAGCTTCTAGAGGTGCAAAATTAAGTTGTTTATTTAAGATCTTTAGTTTTCCTGATGTAGGCATTTATCACTGTAAATTTTCCTCTTGGAAATGCATTTTATGCACCCCATAAGTGTTAGTACACTATGTTTACATTTTTCATTTTTTTCAAGATATTTTTAAATTTTTCTTTTTAATTCCTTCTTTGACAGCATTGGTTATTCAGGAGTGTATTGTTAATTTCCATTTATTTGTAAATCTTCTGTTTTTCTCCTGTTATTGATTTCTAGTTTCAAACCACTGTGTTCAGAAAATATACTTGGTATTATTTCAATCTTCTTAAAGTTAATAAGACTCGTTTTGTGACCTAACATATGATTTATCCAGGAAAGTGTTCCATGTGTGCTTGAGAGGTGTATACTGTGGATGGACTGTTCTGTATCTATCTTTTAGGTGCATTTGATCTAAAGTATAATTCAAGTCCAATGTTTCTTTATTAATTTTCTGTCTAGATGATCTATTCATTCTTGAAACTGGGGTATTAAAGTCCTCTACTATTATTGTGTTGATGTCTAATTCCCCCCCTCAGATCTTAAAGTATATAGGTGCTTAATATATTTAGGTGGTCAAATTTTGGATGCATACATATTTACAATATGTGCATATATATTTATAATATATCATTATGACAAATTGAGTCCATGTCTGGACTGTATCCATTCTTCTATTTATGTCATTTATTGAATTATTTAATTCAACTATTATCTTTTTTATTCTTAATATTTCTGCTTTATTATTTTAATGTTCTTTTGTTCGAGTTTCATATTGCTAATATTTTATTTTTCAATAATGTTCATTAATCTACTTTTAAACTTTTGTGCCTATTACTTCTACTTCTTATGGAATACATCATCTTGTTGATATTCATTTGAAAATGTTTGGATTCTCAAACATCTTGTTATTTTAGCATATGAGCTTATGTTCTCCTACAAGTATTAGTTACTCTATCAGGTAATGAATGCATAAAGTAGAAAATCAGGCCCAATTATGAGTCAGTCCCAAAAAGATCACTGGAAATGAAGGGAGAGGGAAGATAGAAGAAGAACTGTAAAGAGTACATTACTCCAGAAACCAGAAAAACATCATTCCCCTCAAGATAACAACTAAGCTAAGGCTTTGCACTTTTCTGGTCAAGAAAGAGAGGCATTAAGAGGAAACACTTCTTAGATTTTAATAGTACAGCCCTGTAATATTTGATAGATAGTATTAAAAATCTAATAGCTGAAATTAGTTATTCCCTCTGCCCATTTTTTTCCTCAGCTATGGAAAAGGCTAACCTGTTAGTAGGTTTGAAGAAATCTGAACCAGAGTCACCACAAATGGGATGGCAGATATTTATTTATCTATTTATTTATTTACTTATTTATTTTTATTTTTTATTTTTTGCGGTACACAGGCCTCTCACTGTTGTGGCCTCTCCCGTTGGGAAGCACAGGCTCTGGACACGCAGGCTCAGCGGCCATGGCTCACAGGCCCAGCCGCTTCACGGCATGTGGGATCTTCCCAGACCAGGGCACGAACCTGTATCCCCTGCATCAGCAGGCAGACTCTCAATCACTGTGCCACCAGGGAAGCCCCAGACACTTATTTTTTGTCTCAAGACAATGACAGAAGATCAATATCAGAATTCCAAAGATGCCTTTCCTACTTACACATGTCATAGTTATGCTATACTGCCTCCCACTTGGGCCAAAGCCACCACCTCATACACACTATTTCAAAATAATACCCTGTTACCTGGGAGGTTTTTTTTTTTTCCCCCTCATCTTTCCTTTATAAGTATTTTTCCTCTAAAATTTCTATTGATTTTGGAGGAGGGAGCCAGCAGTCTTATCTATTCTATACTTAGAAAAATAACCTTCATACATCTTTATAAAAGCAACATTGTTTTGAACTCTGAAAATAGCAACAATCGCCTGGCATTATTAGATGTTTTATATTTTTGAAAACACCACATTTATTAACTGGTATGACCATCAAAAATGTCATATAAAATAGCTAAAGTATTAATATTCCTGTTGTACACATGAGGAAACTGAGATTGAAGTAAGATGAATGATTTACCCAAGACCTCATATTTAGTTATTCATGCCTAATGACTCCCTCTACAGAAAACTTTTTCATCAGTGGCTAAACTCCAGGCAAATTATTTAGCTTGTTTCAACCTTAGTTTCCTGTATAAATACTGGAGAAAAATTTCCCCAGTCTTTCAGCAAAGGGAGCAGAAAAGAAGTCATTTTTAAATACACCAGAGAGCACTTTGTCCTTCTTAACAAGGGAACACTCAGGAGAGACTACAAACATACCTTGTTTTATTGTGTTTCACTTTATTGTGCTTTGTAGATACTGTGTTTTTTTACAAATTGAAGTTTTGTGGCAGTCCTGTGCCAAGGAAGTCTATCACACCATTTTCCGAACAGCATTTGCTCACTTCATGTCTCTGTTTCACATTCTGTTTATGCTCACAATATTTCAAATATTTTCATTATTGCTATATTTGTCATGTTGATTTGTGATCATCAAATCATTTAAATTAAGATATGTATATTTTTTAAGACACAATACTATTACATACTTAATAGACTACAGTATAGTGTAAAAGTTTATATGCACTGGGATACCAAAAAATTTTGTATGACTTGCTTTATTGAGATATTTTATCCATTGTGGTTGTCTGGAATTGAACCCTCAATATCTCTGATGTATGCCTGTAGTTAACCAGACCTTAACCTGCTGGAGTATTATCAGAACCTAACTGACCTGGGAGAAGGGAAATACCAAATTCCAGCCTATTCTAGATATCTTGTCCCACCAAGGGTGGGGGGAGAAAAAAACCTGAAAAACTCCTGCAAAGTCCACAGTCCAGATCATAAGCTAACTGGAAGACTAAGACCTGATCATAGGACTATATAACATTTCCTCTCCCTCCACACCTCACCATCACAATACTAAAGACCACTTACAGCAATTCCGTTTATTTGATACATAATATCTGACCATAGAGAAAAAATTACAAAATATACTGAAAGGCAAAAAACACAACTTGAAAAATAATTATGATTAATATGCTCAGGGCTCTAATGGGGATACAGTAGACAATATACAAGAGTAGATGGGCACTGCAATCAGATAGATGGAAATACTAAGAAAAGAACCAAAGAGAAAGCTATAGATTAAGAACTCTAAAACAGACATGAGAATGGAAAATGGACATGGCTGAGAAAAGGATCTCTGAGTTAGAGATCACATCAACAGAATCCTTGAAAACCAGGAAGCAAAGAGAGCAAAGACTGAAAAAAAAAAAAGAACAGAATGTCCAAGGACCGTGGGGCAATTTTAAAAAGGCATAATTTGAATACCAAAAGGAGAAAAAGAAAAAGAAAGGGACCAAAGAGATTGAAACAATAATGACTAAGAATTTCCTCCAAATTAATTTCAGACATCAAATCATGGATCCAGGAAGTTCAGAGAACACTAAGCCAGATAAATGTCAAACAAACTAACAAACAAACGCTACACCTAAGCTTATTTTTTCAAAGTACAGAAACTCAAAAATAAATAGTAAAACTGGAAGAAGCCAGAAGGAAGAAACACTTTACATAAAGGAAAAAAAATGTATTACATCCAGCTTCTCACAAATCATGCAAACAAGAAGAGAGTGGAGTGAAATGTTTAAAATGTGGAGAGAAAAAAAAAAAAGTCACCAACCTAGGATTGTGTACCCTGTGAAACTATCTTTCAAAAGTTAAGGAGAAATAAAGACTTTCTTAGGCAAACTAAAATTGAGGACATTTGATGCCATTAGACCTGCCTTGCAAAAAAAATGTTAAAAGAAGTTCTTTAGACAGAAGGAAAATAATAGATCAGAAACTTGGATTTACATAAAGTAAGGAACACCACAGAAGAAGAAATAAGTAAATGTAAAATTAAAAATTTTAGGTTTCTTTTCATGGATTCATCTAACAGATAACAGTGTGTTCAAGCTAAAAGCATCAACATGAATAATGTATTTGATTGTGTATTTTTATGGATTTATATAATATATATGCTTATGTATGTCTATACATAAGTGAAATGAATGATAGTAATACTACAAGAGATTCAAAGGAGAAGTTAATATTATTTTACTATAAGGTACTCACACTACCCATGAAGTGGTATTGTGTTATTTGAAAGAGGACTTGGATTACTTACAAATGTATAGTGCAAACTCTAGGGCAACCACTAAAAAAAAAAAAAAAGAAAGTTAATATAATCCATATACTAATAACAGAGAGAACATGAATTACATAAAATGCTCAATTAAAGCTATAAAATGCAGACAAAAAGAGGAAGACACAAGAAGGGCAACAAATAGAAAACAGTAACAAATAAGGTAGATATTAATCCATCTAGATCCAATTCATCTAGTTGGATCAATTGTTTAAATGCACCAATTAAAAGACAGAGATTACTCCCTCCTGTGACAACACTGGAATCACAACTAACTGCTGAACAATCATCAATAGGAAGACACTGGAACTCACCAAAAAAAAAAAAAATGAAAAAAAAATACCACACATCCAAAGACAAAGGAGAAGCCACAATGAGAGGGTAGGAGGGGTGCAATCACAATTAAATCAAATCCCATAACAGCTGGATGGGTGACTCACAAACTGCAGAACACTTATAACACAGAAGTCCACCAATTGGAGTGAAGTTTCTGAGCTCCACATCAGTGTTCCCAACCTGGGAGTCTGGCAACAGGAGGAGGATTCCCAGAGGATCAGATTTTGAAGGCTAGCAGGATTTGATTTCAGGACTTCGACAAGACCGGGGGAAACAGAGACTCCACTCTTGGAGGGCACACACAAAGCAGTGTGTGCATCAGGATATGGGGGAAGGAGCAGTGACCCCAAAGGAGACTGAAGAGACTTACCTGCTAGTGTTAGAGGGTTTCTTGCAGAGGAGGGGCATGGCTGTGGTTCATGACGGGGATAAGGACACTGGCAGCAGAAGTTCTGGGAAGTATTCCTTGGCATGAGCCCTCCTGGGGTCTGCCATTAATCCCACCAAAGAGCCTGTAGCTTCCAGTGCTGGGTCACCTAAGGTCAAACAAACAACAGGGAGGGAACTCAGCCCCATCCATCAGCAGACAAGCTGATTAAAGTTTTATTGAGTTCTTCCCACCAGAGCAACACACAACTCTACTCACCACCAGTCCCTCCCATCAGGAAGCTTGCACAAGCCTCTTGGACAGCCTCATCCACCAGAGGGCAGACAGCAGAAACAAGAAGAACTACAATCCTGCAGCATGTGGAATAAAAAGCACATTCACAGAAAGACAGACACAATGGAAAGACAGAGGACTATGTACCAGATGAAGGAACAAGATAAACCCCCAGAAAAACAACTAAATTAAGGAGAGATAGGCAACCTTCTGGAAAAAGGATTCAGAATAATGATAGTGAAGGTGATCCAGGACCTTGGAAAAAGAAAAGAGGTAAAGATCGAGAAGATGCAAGAAATGATTAACAAAGACCAAGAAGAATTAAAGAACAAACAAATGGAGATGAATAATACAATAACTGAAATGAAAAATACACTAGAAGGAATCAATAGCAGAATAACTGAGTCAGAAGAATGGATATGTGACCTGGAAGACAGAAAGGTGGAATTCACTGCCGTGGAACAGAATAAAGAAAAAGGAATGAAAGGAAATCAGGGCAGACTAAGAGACTTCTGGGACAACATTAAACACACCAAGATTCACATTATAGGGGTCCAGGAAGGAGAAGAGAGAGGGAAAGGACCCGAGAAAATGTTTGGAGAGATTATAGTCAAAAACTTCTGTAACATGAGAAAGGAAATAGCCACCCAAGTACAGAAAGCACAGAGAGTCCCAGGCAGGATAAACCCAATGAGAAACATGCCAAGACACATAGTAATCAAACTGACAAAAATTAAAAACAAAGAAAAATTAGTAAAAGCAACAAGGGAAAAACAACAAATAACATACAAGGGAACTCTCAAAAGGATAACAACTGATTCCTCAGCAAAAACTTTACAAACCAGAAGGGAGTGGCATGATACATTTAAAGGGATGAAAAGGAAGAACCTACTACCAAAATTATTCTACCTGGCAATGACCTCATTCAGATTTGACAGAGAAATCAAAAGCTTTACAGACAAGCAAAAGCTAAGAGAATTCAGCACTACTTAACCAGCTCTACAGTAAATGTTAAAAGAACTTCTCTAAGTGGGAAACACAAGAGAAGAAAAGGACCTACAAAAACAACCCAAAACAATTAAGAAAATGGTAATAGGAACATACATATTCATAATTACCTTAAATGTGAATGGATTAAATGCTCCAACCAAAAGACACAGGCTTGCTGAAATGGATGCAAAAAGAAGACCCATATATATGCTGTCTACAAGAGACCCACTTCAGACCTAGGGACACATACAGACAAAGTGAGGGGATGGAAAAAGATATTCCATGCAAATGAAAATCAAAAGAAAACTGGAGTAACAATTTTCATATCAGAAAAAATAGACTTGAAAATAAAGGCTTTTACAAAAGACAAAGAAGGACACTGCATAATGATCAAGGGATCAATCCAAGAAGATTGATTGATTAATTGATTGATTAAAAATTGTAAATATTTATGAACCCAATATAGGAGCACCTCAATACATAAGGCAAATACTAACAGCCATAAAATGGGAAATCCACATTAACACAATCATAGTAGTGGACTTTAACACTCCATTTTCACCAATGGACAGATCATCCAAAATGAAAATACATAAGGAAACACAAGCTTTAAATTATACATTAAACAAGATAGACTTAATTGGTATTTATAGGACATTCCATCCAAAAACAACAGAATACACTTTCTTCTCATGTGCTCATGGAACATTCTCCAGGATGGATCATACCTTGGGTCACAAATCAAGCCTTGGTAAATTCAAGAAAATTGAAATCATATCAAGTATCTTTTCTGACCACAATGCTATGAGAAGAGATATCAATTACAGGAAAAAATCTGTAAAAAATACAAACACATGGAGGCCAAACAATACACTACATAATAACCAAGAGATCACTGAAGAAACCAAAGAGAAAAATCAAAAAAGACCTCGAAACAAATGACAATGAAAACACGACGACCCAAAACCTATGGGATACAGCAAAAGCAGTTTTAAGAGAGAAGTCTATAGCAATACAATCCTACCTTAAGAAACAAGAAACATCTCAAGTAAACAACCTAACCTTACACCTAAAACAATTAGAGAAAGAAGAACAAAAAAACCCCAAAGTTAGCAGAAGGAAAGAAATCATAAAGATCAGATCAGAAATAGATGAAAAAGAAATTAAGGAAACAATAGCAAAGGTCAATAAAACTCTAAAAGATGGTTCTTTGAGAAGATAAACAAAATTGATAAACCTTTAGCCAGACTCATTAAGAAAAAGAGGGAGAACACCCAGATCAATAAAATTAGAAATGAAAAAGGAGAAGTTACAATGGACACTGCAGAAATACAAAGCATCATAAGAGACTACTACAAGCAACTCTAAGCCAATAAAATGGACAACCTGCGAGAAATGGACAAATTCTTAGAAAGGTATAACCTTCTAAGACTGAACCAGGATGAAATAAAAAATATGAATAGACCAATCACAAGCACTGCAATTGAAACTGTGATGAAAAATCTTCCAACAAACAAAAGTCCAGGACCAGATGTCTTCACAGGTGAATTTTATCAAACATTTAGAGAAGAGCTAACATCAATCATTTTCAAACTCTTACATAAAATTGCAGAGGAAGGAACACTCCCACACTCATTTTACAAGGCCACCATCACCCTAATACCAAAACCAGACAAAGGTACTAAAAAAAGAAAATTACAGACCAATATCACTGATGAATATAGATGCAAAAACCTCAACAAAATACTAGCAAACAGAATCCAACAACACATTAAAAGGATCATACACCATGATCAAGTGGGGTTTATCCCAGGGATGCAAGGGTTCTTCAATATATGCAAATCAGTCAATGTGATACACCATATTAACAAAGTGAAGGATAAAAACCATATGATCATCTCAATAGATGCAGAAAAAGCTTTTGACAAAATTCAACACCCACTTATGATAAAAACTCTCCCAAAAATGGGCATAGAGGGAACTTACCGCAACATACTAAAGGCCATATTTGACAACCGTACAGCAAACATCATTCTCAATGGTGAAAAACTGAAAGCATTTCTTCTAAGATCAGGAACAAGACAAGGATGTCCACTCTTACCACTATTATTCAACATAGTTTTGGAAGTCCTAGCCACGGCAATCAGAGAAGAAAAAGAAATAAAAGGAATACACATTGGAAAAGAAGAAGTAAAATTGTCACTGTTCGCAGATGACATGATAGTATTCATAGAGAATTCTAAATATGCCACCAGAAAACTACTAGAGTTAATCTATGAATTTGGTAAAGTTGCAGGATACAAAATTGATGCACATATATTTTTTGCATTCCTATACACTAAAAAGGAAAGATCAGAAAGAGAAATTAAAGACAAAATCCCATTCACATTGCAACAAAAAGAATAAAATACCTAGGAATAAAACTACCTAAGGAGGTAAAAGACCTGTATTCTGAAAACTATAAGACACTGATGAAAGAAATCAAAGATGACACTAACAGATGGAGAGGTATACCATGTTTGTGGATTGGAAGAACCTATATTGTGAAAATGACTATACTACCCAAAGCAATCTACAGATTTAATGCAATCCCTATCAAATTACCAATGGCATTTTTTAGAGAACTAGAACAAAAAAATCTTAAAATTTTTATGGAGACAAAAAAGACCTTGAAAAGTCAAAGCAATCTTGAGGGGGGAAAAGAAACAGACCTGGAGGAATCTGACTCCCTCGCTTTGGACTATACTACAAAGCTACAGTAATCAAGACAGTATGGTACTGGCACAAAAATAGAAATATAGATCAATGGAACAGGATAGAAAGCCCAGAGATAAACCCACACACCTATGCTCAACTAATCTATGACAAAGGAGGCAAGGATATACAGTGGAGAAAAGACAGTGTGTTCAGTAAGTGGTGCTGGGAAAACTGGAGAGCTACATGTAAAAGAATGAAATTAGAACATTCCCCAACACCAAACACAAAAATAAACTCAAAATGGATTAAAGACCTAAATGTAAGAGAGAAAACTAAAAATCTCTTACAGGAAAACATAGGCAGAACAGTCTAAGACATAAATCACAGCAAGATCCTTTTTGACCCACCTCCTAGAGTAATGGAAATAAAAAATATATATATAAACAAATGGGACCTAATGAAATTTAAAAGCTTTTGCACAACAAAGGAAACTACAAACAAGACAAAAAACAACCCTCAGAATGGGAGAAAATATTTGCAAATGAAACAACAGACAAGGATTAATCTCCAAAATATATGAACAGCCTATGCAGCTCAAAATCTAAAATAAAAAAAAAAAATCAAAAAATGGGCAGAAGACCTAAATAGACATTTCCCCAAGTAAGACATACAGATGGCCAAGAGGCACATGAAAAGCTGCTCAACATCACTAATTATAAGAGAAATGCAAATCAAAACTACAATGAGGTATCACCTCACACTGGTTAGAGTGGGCATCATCAGAAAATCTATACACATCAAATTCTGGAGAGGGTGTGGAGAAAAGGGAACCCTCTTGCACTGTTGGTGGGAATGTAAATTGATACAGCCACTTTGGAGAACAGTATGGAGGTTCCTTAAAAAAATAAAAATAGAATTACCATATGACCCTGCAATCCCATTCTTGGGCTTATATCCGGAAAAAACATAATTCCAAAAGACACAGGCACCCCAATATTCATTGCAGCACTATTTACAATAGCCAGGTCATGGAAGCAACCTAAATGCCCACTGGCAGATTAATGCATAAAGAAGATGTGTTACATATATATAATGGAATATTATTCAGCCATAAAAAGGAATGAAATTGAGTCATTTGTGGAGACATGGATGGACCTAGAGACTGTCATACAGAGTGAAGTAAGTAAGAAAGAGAAAAACAAATATCATATATTAACACATACATGTGGAATCTAGAAAAATATTACAGATGAACCACTTTGCAAGGCAGAAATAGAGACACAAATGTAGAGAACAAACATATGGACACCAAAGGGGGAAAGCTGTGGGGTGGCAGTGGTGGGATGAATTAGGAGATTGGGATTGACATATATACACTAATATGTATAAAATAGATAAATAATTATAACCTGCTCTATAAAAAAATTAAATTAAATTAAAAAAATAGCAGAGCAAGAAATAAAAACAAAAGAGATTGTCAGAATGGATTATAAAATAAGAACCAACTGCATGTTGTCTACAACGAAATATAAAGGTACATATAGATTAAAAGTTAATGGCTGGAGAAAAATATATCATGCTAACACTGTTTTTAAAAAAAACAGAAAAAGCTATAATAATTTCAGATCTAAGACTTCAAAGCAGGGAAATTTATTAGCAATACAGAAAGGCATTGTATAATGACAAATTGTTCTATTCTTCAAGAAGACATAATAATGTTTATGCAACTAAGAGCACAGTGTCAAACTATTGGAGGCAAAAACTAATAGAATTATAAGGAGAAATAGGTGAGTCCACTATCAAAGTTGGTAACTTCAATACCACAGTATCATAAATGGACAGATGGAGCAGGCAGAAAATTCATTTCAAGTAGTCTTTTATTTCAGGAAATTTCCTTCAATTATGAAAGTTTAATTTTTCTACTACATTTCTTTGGTTTCCTTCTCCCAGAATTTCTGCTATATGTATATTAGATATTCTTTTCCTATTTAATTTCTATAATATTTTCAAACTATTTTTATCTCTTTTCTTTGCATCATTTTTTCTTTAAAATCTTCCTCCCTTTTTTATTATAATTCTCTTAGGACACTATCTGTTACGCTTATTTGTTCTAGTGTATGTATTTATTTATTTATTTTAAACATCTTTATTGGACTAAAATTGCTTTACAATGTTGTGTTAATGTCTGCTTTATAACAAAGTCAATCAGTTATACATATACATGTATCCTCATATCTCTTCCCTCTTGTGTCTCCCTCCCTCCTACCCTCCCTATCCCACCCCTCTAAGTGGTCACAAAGCACCGAGCTGATCTTCCTGTGCTATGTGGCTGCTTCCCACTAGCTATCTATTTTACATTTGGTAGTGTATATGTGTCCATGCCATTCCCTCACTTTGTCCCAGCTTGCCCTTCCCCCTCCCCATGTCCTCAAATCCATTTTTTAGTAGGTCTGCATCTTTATTTCCATCTTGCCCCTAGGTTCTTCATGACCATTTTCTTTTCTGTTTTTTTTTTTTAGATTCCATATATATGTATTTGTTTTTCTCTTTCTAACTTACTTCACTCTGTATGACAGACTCTAGGTCCATCCACCTCACTAAAAATAACTCAATTTCATTTCTTTTTATGACTGACCAATATTCCATTTTATATATGTGCCACATCTTCTTTATCCATTCATCTGTTGATGGGCCTTAGGTTGGTTCCATGTCCTGGCTATTGTAAATAGAGTTGCAATGAACGTTGTGGTACCTGACCCTTTATGAATTATGGGTTTCTCAGGGTATATGCCCAATAGTGGGATTTCTGGGTCATATGGTAGTTCTATTTTTAGGTTTTTAAGGAATCTCCATACTATTCTCCATAGTGGCTATATCAATTTTCATTCCCATCAACAGTGCAAGAGGGTTCCCTTTTCTCCACGCCCTCTCCAGCATTTATTGTTTGTAGATTTTTTGATGATGGCCATTCTGACCGGTGTGAGATGATATTTTATTGTAGTTTTGATTTGCATTTCTCTAATGATTAATGATGTTGAGCATTCTTTCATGTGTTTGTTGAAAATCTGTATATCTTCTTTGGAGAAATGTCTATTTAGGTCTTCTTCCCATTTTTGGATTGGGTTGTTCATGTTTTTGATATTGAGCTGCACGAGCTGCTCATAAATTTTGGAGATTAATCCTTTGTCAGTTGCTTCATTTGCAAATATTTTCTCCCATTCTGAGGGTTGTCTTTTCATCTTGTTTATGGTTTCTAGAGCACCATCTTTTAGTGTTTTCACAAAGTAATAAGAATATTTGCCTCATTCTGAAATGTTTCTCCCCTGCTCTTTTCCTCAATTTTATCTGGATGTTTTACTGGGATTTTTTGTCCTTACTATATTGTTTTATATACCTGAAAGTTTCTTTTCAATGTGTATCTTCATCTCAGTAGGAAGTATCAGTTTGTTAGTGTCAACAATTAATTGCCCGTATGCAATAGAGACATTCTAGTAGTAGTGGACATACCTAACTCACAGATTTTTGTCTCTAAAGCCCCAGTTAATGGAACCTGGGATTCTTGGAGAAATGGATTATTGTAAAGCTAAGACAAGATATGTATAATATGAGCTAGAATATTTTGTTATTTCTGAAAGTAAAAATCTATTTTTTTAAAAAAAGAACACGGGATACACATCACAAGGACATGGATGCCAGCTTGATGTAATTTCTCTCATGAAATGTGGGACACTTTGAGTGTCTAAAATAGTTAAATATAGGAATAAATATAAAGCACTGAAAAACAGATTTATGAGTTTATATAGATAATAAGTGACAAATAAATGGTGCAGTTGAGAGGGCTCTGCTTAAGCTGAAAATTGAATATAGATTTGTAAATATATAGAGAGAACTGGAGTTAGAACATAAGTATTTTGCAATTATCACAGTAAACATTAAATCAGGCAAGTACTATCTATTGATGTTAAATCAAAGGTGGAAATTTGATAAGGATTATAATATTTATATGGTCATAAAATGTCTCCCCACAGACTACCAGGTTAATGAATATGAAAACCTGTTTTTTTTTGTTTTTTTTTTTTTTGCAGTATGCAGGCCTCTCACTGTTGTGGCCTCTCCAGTTGTGGAGCACAGGCTCTGGACGTGCAGTCTCAGTGGCTATGGCTCACGAGCCTAGCTGCTCCGCGGCATGTGGGATCTTCCCGGACTGGGGCACGAACCCACGTCCCCTGCATCAGCAGGTGGACTCTCAACCACTGCACCACCAGGAAAGCCCAAAAATCTTTTTTAAAAGTAATACATTTTGCTGGATTAGGTAGTAAACCCAAAAGAACATATACATACATTTTTAAATAGAGTAACTTTACACATATCAGTGGACTGTAACTTAAGGACTAAAACTGCATTCAGACTGCATTTTAAAATGTGTTAACATTTTCTACTAATCATATTTTTTGTGGTTATGTTGATTTTACTATTCTGAGACAGATCCGGGGGTAATATGGGATAAAGAAATTAAGTCATACTCTATTCTAAAAATGCTATAGTTCTGAATTTGAATAGGAAGGGTTAGTGTGAACTCATGATGCATTTTTATTGTAAAAATAAAGCATATTCTTAGTTTTGTCCATTAAAATATGGAAAAAATGATCAACCCAGTAACAGTGAGCAATTCTAGCTCTCAGACTGTGGTGTCTAAGTACAATTACCCACTTAAAGGAACCAATCTCTTTGGAGAAATGGCTTATTTCATGACTGGGTCAGACACAACACAAGATGATCCTTGAATATCTTGTCATACCAGATAACAAGAAAACTGTTGAAGACAGACATGTTCATGACCAAATGACTCAGAAGGCAATGTGAAAATATTCCTTTTGCAAAAGGTGGAGAAATATGAGTATTGGAAGCTGCTGCATTGCACAGGGAGATCAGCTCGATGCTTTGTGACGACCTAGAGGGGTGGGATAGAGAGGGTGGGAGGGAGGCTTAAGAGGGAAGGGATATGGAGATATATGTATACATTTAGCTGATTCACTTTGTTGTACAGCAAATACTAACACAACATTGTAAAGCAATTATACTCCAATAAAGATAAAATAACTAACTAAATAAAAAAGAATAACAACAATAAATGTAAACACATAAAATATGTTTGAATTTTTGAGTTCACGATGATAATACATGAAGTCATCATTGAAACATGTTAGAGAACAACCTCATAATTTGAAAACTGGTTGGTAAAGGGAAGAGTCAAGCATTTATATTGCTTTCCTATAAGAAGCATAACATCAAGATAATCCAATATTAGATGAAGGAAAATGATAACTTATAGAGGAATTCCAGGTAATAAATGAAGAAAAAATGGCAGAATATTTCCAAATTGCAACTCATAATGAATTCATGATTCTAGGTTTTAAGAATTTGGGGTTGTTAATATTACGAAAGGATAGATTATCAGATAGTATGTGGCTTCTGATGGCAGAACAGAAAATATTATGAAATCATTTTAATCAGAAAAGAGAAAGAGGAAAGAAGAAAGAAAGAAAGAAAGGAAGGAAGGAAGAAAGAGAAAGAAAGAAAGAATAAAGAAAGAAAAAGAAAAAAAGAAAAGAAAGAAAGAGAGAGAAAGAAAGAAAGAAAGAAAGAAGGAAAGAAAGAAAGAAAGAAAGAAAGGAATGAAGGAAAGAACAAACCTGAATCTGATCAAGACTACAGTTCCAACCTCCAACCTCCAATTTACAGGATATACAGAGAACAAAGAAACATGCTAAACTTCAGGACAAGTATGCAATTAGAAAAATTCAAATTTCTGGAAAATATAGTAATGATTGCTTCCTCAAATTTCATGAAAAAAAAAAGAGGCAGAGAGAGAGAGATGGGCAGTGACCATCAACCATTCTCAATGTGTTAACCTTATTTGGATCTTTATTTAAAAAATAAAAACTCAAATGTTTAAAAATATTTGGCATTATAATATTTATGAAATAATTTAAATTTTTAACACTAAATAAATATTTGATGATATTAAGGTATTATTTTAAAATTACTTTAGGATATGATATGTGTAATGGTTATGTTAAAATCATCTTTATGTATTCAAGATACATACTGAAATATTTATGGTTGAAATAATATAATAATATATTTTAAATATAAAATAATAATGATATAATGGGATTTGCTTAAAAGTCAAATGGGAAGTGTGAGGTGGGAGTGAGGATGTATCAGAGGATGATCAGAGGAGATCATTGGTACATGATTTGTAAAGCTGAGTAATGAGAACCCAGCAGTTTATTATACTATTTTGTCCACTTTTGTGTTTAAGGAAAATTAGGAGTATAAGCATATCATTTAGTAATATGGAGGTAAATCAAGATGTAAGACTTACAAAATGTAGAATGGATGCTTCAGGGAAGGGAAATGGGGGTAATGAGTAGTGGTAAGTCAAGAAAGTACTATTTTTTATATTTGGTGCTCAGTGGTTTTTGATTTATAAAAGTATGTGCACATATTACTTTGTCAAAAATGGAAATGCATATAATAAAATTAAAATGTTTTTGACTTGCCAATACTAATTCTAACAATTTATTTGGCAGAACACCTTATATAATTAATATAATTTAATAAAATGTCCAAAGTGTATTAACATGTTCTTTAAGCCGTGGTTGTAAGAATAAATAATTGAAAACAAAGAATGGCCATGGCTAGGGGATTCATCTAATGTTATTCTAGATTGTGGTTAAAAAGAATGAGATTGTGTTATACATCTAACCTGAGAAGAGCTTCAGAATAAACTGCTAAAGGAAAAAAAAATTAAGTCCTTAAACAATATAAAGCAATGTATGATATATAACAACATATGGTCGTTCACTTTTGCTTTTTATAGTGGTAATACTCTGCAACAAACCTATTTACTTTTAAGGTACTGCAAATTTTATTTGCTATTGTATATACTTTCAATTTGAGATATTGTTATAGTAACTATTCTTATCAGTGGTTTTAGCACTAGATTTTGAACTCTCAGTAGGCAAGGATTATGCACATTTTATGTGCTATTTGGCTCTTTTTTAAGGTATTTAGGCAAATAAATATATAAATGGTTTTAGTAAATACATTAAAAAGAATAGAGAAGTGAAGCTTGTTATTTATTAAGTGAGATTATTAAAAATTTTGATCCATATGTACTTCTTTTCTCCCTTTTAATATAAGAATCATTTATTTCTTTAATTATCAGAGAAATATAGCAAGGTAAAGAAGAAATAGAAATGGAAAAATACAAGAGAAATCTTTAAAAATGTGGGTAGCTTTCAGCACCATCTAGAACCAAAATATTTCCACTATGACAATGTTCATCGAACCACTAATTTTCTCTTCACCAAAATGTGAGTAAAATGTGTAACTTCCTATAAAGTTACTTCTGGTTAAATGGCAAAGAGCAGCTGATTGTACAATTGAGTGTTTACTTATTTTCTTTCCATATTATTATTTACAGAACAAGTACAAAGTAGTCTGCTGCTGATTAGAAAGGAAATTCCATCTAGTAGTTTCTCAGAATGACTTATTTTGAAGGATATTTTTTAATGAACCTAATTTATGTGAAGGTTGTTCTGTTAAAAGAAAAGTTCACAAAAATATCATGAATGATTGATCTCATGACTGCGCCTCGATCCAAAGACAACACACAACAGCAGTCAAATATACGTTTTATGGGCTTTTGTCTGTTTTGCAATAACACCGGAAAACATTCTTTAATTAAAATTTAAAACCGTAACTGATTAATTTTCTGTGTAAACAATCCGTGTAAACGTGGAATGTCAGCATTTTAAGACTGTGTGAGTATAAATTTTACTTTCTTTACATAGGCATTCTGGGAAGAACTTTGACACAAGCAGACGGTCAGAATGTGACCCAGAGGCCAAAGGAGAAGGGTCTGGAGCCCTAGCACGTTCTGTAACCCCACTCCTGTCCACTTAGCTGGGGCCCATTCAGGGCCGGGGAAAACGTCCTAAGCTGTGTGATGGTGTTGGCAAGGGTCCGGTCGTCACTCAATCCATAGCTCTTTATTTACTAGCTGCAAATTGCCAGAGGGTTCCAAAAGCCCCATCCAGTAGCTGGACCTGCTCCTGCCTCATTGGTGCAACAAAGGAGACATTCCCAGGGATTTGGCCATTGACATGGCTGTGCAGAATTTAGACTGAGCACTCCCATTTGGTTTCTGTGGTTAAACATAATCCCCAATTTTTACAGGAGCCAGAAAGCAACCTCACTTCTCCTCGGCAACTTTCTGATTTTTTTTTTCTTTCTTAAATACAGAGGCAAAGTTTAAAAATGTTACTTAAAATAGTTTTGAGTGATTTTTCAAGGAAACATGGAAATACATTGCCAGGAAAATGGGGGAGTATGTTCAAAGTAAAGAATCTAAAATCTCAGCGTAGACATGCATATAAAACTTTAAATAAAAATGTTCATAATCAAGTTATTTTTATTAGACATTTATAGTCTTGCCAATAATGAATTACAGTGACCTTAGTTCTTCTAGAGTCTAGGAAAAGAGCCAGAATTGAAGTCCTCTGAGGTGACAAGCTTGGGTTTGCATTTCCAATATGGTTGAGCTCTTTTGGATAAATTTTACACCCTTTGCTTACTTATCCAGACCCATCCTTCATAACAAATACCCATTTTGGGCTAGGGTAGAGGATAAACCATTCAAAGTAAATACTTTCACACTTCTGATACCTATTTCTCTCCCAGTGAACTTATTTCACTTATAATTAAGCAAGAAGCTTTCTAAAAGTTTCCATACAAATTAATCATATTATTGATACTACAGGAAGAAAAAAGAATGTGAAGACAATTTCCTCAAGTGAAAGAAACTTTACTCTTTTACCATGTCTTGCAAACAGGTTGTATATTGGTACATCTCTAAAACTGGGCATGTGTTTTTGTGAAGGGGTTTATTAGTTAATCCCTCTATCATATTCATTAGCAAAGTGTTTATTAAATGCCTAATTCAGGGACCAAATTGTATAGAAGATAAAGATTTTGTACCTCCTTCATAGAGGATATGAGAACAAAAGAAAGTGTGCCTGTAAGCTCTGCATATAAATAGTAAAGAAGGTTTTTTTTCTTTAAAAAGTACCTACTGGAAGTAAATCTATATATGTTATCTCATGTAATTTCAACTTGCCCACGCCATTGCCAGAGGGGGGAATTGAATTTTTATAAAGTTAGAGATCTTGGCGTAGGGCACAAAGACAAAATACTCAGGGTTGGGATTTAGAATTTAAACTGGTGTGAACTCTAAGCCTAAGTACTTCCTGCCATAATTATGTTGCTTCATGGTAGATGGAATTGGTCAGGCAAAGGAATGACCTGTGTGTTGATCCAAATCTAGAGGAAAATCAGACATGGACCTTCAGGTAAAAGAAAAAGCAGCAACCTAAGAAGTTCAAATGGGGGGAAAGGTTAGGATCATTTTTGGGGGGTGAAAGGAGTATAAGTGAAATGGAAATGGGGCACATCGAGACTTGACTTTCCACTGGACAATGAAATAGTTGGGTATGTTTCAGTTCCTAAGCTATTTGTGTTCTGTTCAAAGACCCCCTAAGTCTTGGGTCTTTATGCTTACAGGGCATTCTTTTCCAACTCCTGTGGTAAGTTTCTTAGGGTAGTCATACCTTTATTGCTTTAATTCACATACCTATAGGTCTATCTTGTGGGAGAACATGGATTGGCTTTAGGAAAGTAACCAGGAACATGAGATGAAATCCCCTGACATCTAAGCATCCAAGCCTTTCCTTGATATAAAATAAAACAAATATTCAAATGCCTAAAATGTCTACTTACTCTTTACTATTAACTGAAAATTAGATTTGTGCATCCTGTAATTCCTTCACCAATGGGTGCGTTACCCCACATGAACATGGTTTCTTGGTCACCCACCATAGTAACCACTACAAAACTACATTAAAGCCCCCTCTTTGCCTTGTTCCTACTGAGAACAGGAATCCTTAGGGCTCCTAATTAAATAGAACTTCTCTAAAACTCAAGGTGTTGCCAAAAAATTGAAAGCCTTGTTCTGACAATGAGCTTGGGAATCTTACTGGAGGGCTTGGTGAACAGCTGCTTCAAACGACATCTAAGCCTTGCATAAAGATAGTCATTTACTGGACAAACCATTTTGAAAATCATCTCTACCAAAAGACACAGAGATCGTTACTATCATGTTCATTTTTCAGATGAGGAAAGGGGCTACAGAGAGAAAATACAATCCTGATCTCAAAAAGTCAGATCGATGGTTCGCATGGATACATTTGGAACGGCCAGAATAGTCACATGGAATTTTGGCTGGAAATGTGGTCATCTTCTGTTAGGCGAGGGAACCTTACGTGTTAGGTTCTTTTTCAAGGATGTGATATAATATAGAGTGAGATCTGGATTTTTCTCCTGGTTCCACTATTTTCCAGGCATGGGATCTTAGATGAATCATGTAACTTCTTTAAATCACAGGATCCTCATCTGTAAAATTAGAAAAGATAGTAGAACCTACTTCACAGAATTGTTGTGAGGATTAAATGAAACGACACATATAAAGCGTTTTAGCACAGCAACTGGCATATTTATAACTCAATAAACGTTAGCCACAGCTAGTGTCGGCACTGGGATTATTCCTTTCCAAGTTCCTGAAACAGTTTGTCTTTTTAAACTTGGATATTCAGCAGTGTAAACGGTGCCTTATCCACAACTGAACCTCCTTACCCGCTACCCCAATAAATGCTAGTGGAATTGTTTAATATGTTCTTTATTAAACTCTGGGACCATGGGATATGCATCAAATAAGAGCTGGGATTTTGCTCTGTTCTCACTTTGTTCCTACAAATAGTCCTCACCCCCACTTCGCCCCCGAGTCACAGGCACACACATAGCATCATATTTCTTTATGTTGAGCTGGAAGGGGTGTTCATGTCGATAAGAAACCTTCCTCCCACCCCACTTTGTCTGCCCCGCACTTAGGAACCAAGGTTGAGTTCAAACAGGGGTCAGGGAGATAAAAGCCTGAGGCTTAACCACCAATTCACTAGTCTGGTGCTTAAAACTTCCGTCATTTATTTATTGCCATCAGAAAGGATCAGCCAGGTCCTATGTCATGAAGGCTGGAGACAGAAGCCTCTGCCGTTTATTATCTCCCCTCTGGTCGGGACGCCATTTCCCCAGGACATGCTGCCCTGCGTGGGGACTGAAGTCTGAATGGAAAGGGAGAGAAGTTTCCTTGCTCTTTATGGGCTCTTTTGTTTTTCATCAAGAGGCCAAGTACAGAAATTTTGAAATAATTGTCAAAGTCAGAGCACAGGCAGACCCGGTGGGGGAAGCTAGTTAGCCCGGGAGAAAGAGGACAAACACCCATGGCTGAGGCTTCCAGACCAAAAGAGATTTACTGCAGCCACTACAGAGACTATTTGTGATAGAGGAGGAGATAAACAGGAGGTGCCTTTGGATCCAGTGGTCATGTGGAAGGTGCTAGAAGCATTCCTGGGCAAGAACAGGACCCAGCCTCAGCGGCAGCTGGTGGCTGTCGACTTAGGTCCACTTTGCTCAAAACGTTCATCTTAAGTTCAGATCTGTGCTTGGGCTCTTTTAAATGTTAGTGCAAGGGACTACCAGCCAGGCATCCAAAAAGAACAACTGCACGACAGATTTGACTAAAAACACCAGTCCCGATGCATCCAAATAAAACCTGGACAGCACCAGCCAGGAAAGCCAGGGCAAGGAATGGTCTTTGGGACCCCCGCCTTTGCCGTGGAGCTCACACGAGTCTGAGCAATGCCATATCTCTCCTGCTACGGGTACCCCCAGGTGTTTTTCTCCTTGCTCCTCCACTTTGGCAAAGCAAGCATGTTCCTAAAACATCAGATGTGAGCTTGTCGCTGTAATGATCCCATGGTTATGAATAAAAATGGCCCTGGAACAAATTTGTGAATCGAATTGCCTTTCTGGGTAGTGGGCTGCATGGACCAGAGCTGCAGCTCATGGAGCCCAAATGAGTGTGTGTATGTGGTGTGTGTGTGTGTGTGTGTGTGTGTGTGCACTGCTCATGTTAAACTTCTAGCAATCGTGAGCCCACAGGGTTAAGCCTAGAAGGCTAGAATGATATTTTCGCTGCCTTTGATGACACACTAAAATAAAGAACGTCTCATTTTGTAGCAGAACATTGCGTCTGTGAAGCCAATGTACATGTGGTTACTATTTGCAGAATTTGGCATTTTCTACGAATAGTATAAAACAGGCATTGGATCGGCTGTCATGTTTTGACAGGGTTGTCCTTTTTTGCCAGAATGCCACTTTCCCTATCCCCTACACCCCCTCCTATTTGAGCAGCAACCCTACCACATTTTTTTTCAGTGGACTAAGAAAACTGATGAATAATGAATTAAAAGCTGGACTGGGTCAGGAGTTTAAGGCACAAGGAAGCAATCACCCTGAAGAGAGTGGCCCCCCTAAGGGGAAGCAAGTCCCTGTTATGACTGTTGGTCGGATTGTCTCCAGACAGGGCCTCACCCAGCCCCAGAAATGGGAACAAGGTCAGGGACCAGATTAGTTAACAGTGTGAAGTGGGAGTTTAAAGTTGTTTTGTTTATAACAAGCTAATCAGCTTGACAGAGAAGTACCCCAGCTCTTCTCTCCGCTCAATATATTTGATGTGTTCCAAGCTGTCTGGGCCTCTGTTTTTAGATTCTCTCAATTCCGCACCTTTCATCCGTCCACAAACTTGACAAAAATGAAGTTGACAATGAGAAATAATTTTACCTCTTCACCGTGACACACATCCATCAGCTTCAGTCCCAGGGTGTAAACCTGGGGGTGAGGTTTCAACTTCTCAGTGAGAGATGGAGTTTGCTGTGTTTAACCTGTAAACCATTATTAAACACATGTACACACAGACCCTCAGACAGAGGAAGCCCTCTTTTAACCACTTGAGAATTTGGACCTTAGGGTTTTGCTCCGTGTCTGGCATGTGTTAAATTTTTATTTCGAAAGCTGGATTTGACTCTCTCATTTTCTTAACTCTCTTTTTCTTTTGTTCAACATCTGCCACTTTTTCCTTTGATTTCAAGGGACCAAAAGCCAGAGTAAACCCATGTTGAAACACGTTTTCTAACTAACCCTTCAGTTTTACATCAGAATGGTCTCCCTGAGTATCCTTTCTTCTATATGAGCAAAAACAACTGAGCTTGCGTTGGGGAAAAAATAGCTCTTCCATGGAGTTTGAACAAGCGATAGGTTTCTGATTAAACAGCTTTATCATGCATGTTTGAATGAACAATATAATTATACTCAAAACTGAAACCAGTTGTCAAGATGTCTATGTTTGGCTTGGAATCACTACAGTACAAATCCAGTCACGGAATTTCTCAGAACCATAATAAGAATAGCAAACAGGCCATGCACTGTATCATCATTTCATTGTTATTTATGTTTGCCTGGACTTGATTCGGAGTCTCAGAAACCTTATTCTCATGACATTTTTACCTGTTAAATCATCTCGTTCTACCAGGAACCTGTAAATGAGCCTTTTCTTACAAAAAAAAATGAGCTTCTAGTATTAAATTCTTATTTTTGTTCATCTTTGATTTGTATGGAGGTCACCACTAATTATTATAGTTATCATTAATCAATGAAAATTGATGCGTTTAGTCATTCATTTATGTTTCATAAAACATACTGAGCATCTAGTATGTGATAAACATGCTGCAAATTCCCTGGTACATGAAGAAAACAAAATAATTTCTGTCTTCAAATTCCTCATGAGATGAGAGATAAAATAATAGTTATATAATATACAATAAGATATATGTATATCTATGTAATATTCATATATTATATAGTTATGAATTGTGTAAGTGTAAATTTGTTTTTCTATTTCCAGGGAAATCAGTATGGCATGAAGAATTATCATCATCCATTTATTTATTGATAGAATATTTCCAGGAATGTCTCCAGGATTGTACAGTTTAGTTATTATAATACTTAGTAAGGATAATTTGTATATGGCAAGGAGAGTTTTAGGGGACTTTGACATATATTGATACTATCTTATTCAAATTGTCAATTTTATAACACTTTTAACCTCACGTTTCACAAAATAATGCATAATGGAAGTTCTTCACCTGTTAAGTTTGGAACTTAACAAATATAAGGGTTTGAAATAAGCAGCTCATTCACTGAACAACAAAATAAATATTAATCGATAAATATGTGTATTGAGCCCCTATCTTGTGTCACATAAATAGAACTGAACAAAACAGTTCCTTTCCTCGCACATACAGAGAGTACAGGATAGAGAAGGAAGACATTGTACAAATAAACATATAATTAAATATTGAACAAAATTCTATTAAGGGGAAAATAGGGTTCTATGAGAGAGAAAATCAATAAAAGCATGTGGTTTAAAATAGAGAACAAGGGACAGCCTTCCCTAAGGAATTGGTGTATGATCTGAGAATTGAAGGTGAAATCAAGCAAAGAGTACAAGGAAAAGTGTGCCTGACAGAGGAACAACATGTACAAAAGTCCCAAGTAGAAAAGAACAGCTGTATTTAGAAACAGAACCATGCAACGTGCTGGGAATGTAGTAAACAAGGGATGACTAGTACAAAATGAGCCTAGAGAAATAGCTCTTGGAGGGCCTTGTGCATCAGGTGTATTAGTCAGTGTTGGCTAGTCTCTGCTGCAATAACACATAAATCCAAAATCTCAGTGGCACAGCAAAATAAAAGTGTATGGTAGTTTATACATCTCACACTCCGATATGATGGTGGTGGTTGTAGTCATGCTGGATGGAGAACTTCTACTGTGTATAGTCAGGGGAGTGGAGCGAGGAGAGGTACACAGAGAAGGCTCACATGCTTTCAATTGCCTTGACCTACAAGAGACGTTTCTCACTTCAACAGGATTCCATTGTTGAGAGCTCCCAAGGCCTCACCAGGATGCAAATAGGTTTGGAATTTCCTTTTAGTTGGATTCCCAGTACAAACAAATGATTTGGCAAGGTTCTATCCAGTCTCTATTCAGAATGACATATAAAGGAAAGGACATTACACTTTATCCTAAAGGCTATTAAACAGTTTTGTAACATAGTCCACCATCAATTTTTATGTGATTCTTCTAATATCAGGGTGAAGAATAGAGTAGAGGGGTTCCATCTGGCCTCTGAGTAAATCTAGGAACTGGACATCTTTTTTTCCTTTTAGGCAAAAAACATATTCTTATGTTTCATCCTCTTTTTGTGTAAAACTGAAATTTATAGCTGACTTTGCTTGGGAATCACACAGAGGAAAAAGTAATATTTATTGAAGTTGAGTCCACCATTTAAAAAGATAACCAATTAGAGAAAAAAGAGAACTTGACTAAAATTAAGTCAGGAAACACATGGAAAAAAATTCTAGAGTTCCAAGAAGTATAAAGTTTAAAATATATAAGTAAAGAATAAAACATCACACTGAAAAGCAATGCTCACAGACAAAATGTAAAGAAAAAGAACAAAATAGCATTGCAATTGTAAAATATAGTCTTTAAAACTTTTAATAGTAGTCAATAGAGTTAAAAAGCAAGTTAGACATATGTAAAAAATGCATTAGTAACTTTATGGGAAGATACTTATCAAGAATCCACATAAAAATAAAGAGATGGCAAATAGGAAGATGAGATCAAGTGATATGGAAGAGAGAATGGAAGAGCCAAAAGAAGAATGGGGGAAAGGGGATTTTGATCAGCTAAGGTTTTGCCATTATACAAAGGACTTGCCTTGTATTTAAGAGACGTAAGACCAAAATATAAGAAATTAAAAAGAGTGTCACACTGGCCATGTAGTCAAACTTTAAAACACTAGGGAAGAGGAAACTCTTTAAGCAACCATGGAGAATAAGCAAATTACCCACAAATGCATATCTACTCACTAAATCTACCCTAAACTTTTTGCAAAGGTAATAGAGGACATAAAACAATGAAATGATAATTTCAAAGTATGAGTGAAAAATAACCATCAACTTAAGATTTTGTTTTCAGTTAAATCAGCCTTTCAGGGTGAGGAAACAACGAAATCATTTTGTTTAAATTCTAAGAGAGTTTTCCAGTTATAAAAGCTTACTGAAAAAATAAAATTGGTAAAAAAATACTGTAATGACTATGAATAATATGGGGAGTATGAAAACATTCTGGAGCTATACACTGATGTTGATGATACATAAAATTTTTGAATAATCCACTATAAATCTTATTATTTCTCATTTTAATGTGTCATATTGAAACGAGGCTATGTGTTCATATTTCTCTTTCTATTCATATAGCTCAAAATAGCTGTAGAACTTCTGTCAAGGTATGTGTAGCTAGAAAAAAAAAATGTCCAAAAGAATAAATGTCCAAATAAAAAGAATAAAAATGTCCAAAAGACATGCTCTTAAATTATGTGGAGGGAAAGATGAACATTTTATGAAACCCTATTTTTTTTATCACATTTAGTATAATCTAAATAATCACCCTTCTAAATTCCTTGTGTTACATTTGCCATTTGTATACACTGAGATTTGTAACACTGCACACACCTATAGTTTATGTAAAGGTGTATGTTTGTACACATGTGTGTGTATTGTATTCATATTTGGGAGCGAATGCTTTGTATTTAGTGGGACTGTTGTAGAAAAGCATTGATTGTGATACTAATTAATATTAATTCATTGTGATATAACATCCTTCCCATCTCTTCCAATCCTCACTCCATCTCTTTGCAAACTCATTTCCATTCATCCTTCTCTACTAACTACCTTCCCAGAGGCTCAAACTTTAGCCAAGATGTTACCATATTAATAGCCAACCCCACCAACTTGTATATCTCCCTAGTTTCCACCATCTCTTTAGTCTTCCCTTCATCATGAAGTCTTTAAAAAATGACTAGTCATTAATATCGCTACTTTAAATTTCTTTTTTCTCTATCTACTGCCACACGTTTATTTTTTATTTATTTAATTTTCTCATTACTATCCCTTTATTAGCAAGCTCATCAATTACATGCTAATTTCTAAACACAATGGTTTCACCTTACAATCTTACTCAAGTGTTAGAGTAGTTAGCATTATGGAACCCTCCATTCTTCTTAGAGTTCCTAGCCTGAGCTTAGAGCCATCACACTGTCGTGACTCTCCTTTGATCCCACTCACCATCTCTTCTCAGTCATTACTACTGTCTTCTCTTCCTCAGATCCTCTCCTTCTGCAACCCCACCTCTATGTTAATTGATGGACGCATCTTCTGGATAGTTCGTGTTGTCTGGTGCACTTTCATCATAATCTGGGATTAATTAGCCAATTTGATGGCTGGGAAGCTTATGTACAATGCCTTGTAAACATCTTCACTGGCTTGGCAAGACCTGAGGACATCAAGTCCCCTGTAAAATCCCACAGACCAGAAGGGACTTAGTGGGGAGGAAGAGGAGGCCAAGGAGATTAGAGACACATTATAAACCTCTTTCATTACAAATCTCTACTCTAAGGGCTGAGAATATGAATCACAAGCCATTTAATTTCTTCTGCCAAGTGGGAGGGTGAACAGGGTGAATCGACCATTAAGATGAGTAAATTCAAGGGAAACAAAGACATAAGATGATCAAGTCAGCTTCCAACTTTAAAGACATTTCTTGATTGGTTCAAGTTTTATATGCCCTATAATACTATCTTTTCTAGTTGCCCCTCTCCATTACCTAAAAAGAGTTGAATTTTATATTTGAAACTCTTCCCCTCTTATTTCTCTAGAAAATAGTTTTGTAACTTTACCCAGTAAGATTCTGTATAAACTAGAGGAACATCAAAACCTTTAAACAGCTAAACCTTAGGTTTAAGCCTCTTTCTGATGTGGTCTTTATATGGAGAGTCTTTATATAGTTGGCAGACAATCAGCCAAAGTGACTGTTGGTCAACGTGTGTACAGGCTCTTGCTTGGTAAACATAAAGTAAGGTGTAGGGGTATGCCATTGAGACAAAAATGCCCCAAAGAAAACATCTGATTATTTTTGAAGTGGAAATATAAATGTCTTGGGGAATAGATACTTCTGGATGCTTATACAAAATCCACTCCCATTTCCATCCTTACTGACAGAATCTCAATTTGGGGTGGGCAGGGGGACAGCAGTGTGATCAGATCAAAGTTACATTTCTGGGTATGCTAGACCACTAGTGGTGAGCACAGGAAACATATTTCTGGTCATTCCTATGTATCTCTAGAAAAGTTTTGTCTTATTATTATAGGTACTACTCATCCTCTTGTTCGTATCTCCTTTCTACTACCTAGATTACAATCATGATGGCTGGAGTTGCAGCTGCCTTCATGTGCCTGATCACAGTGGGAAAACTGAAAGCATTCCCCTCAGCCAGCTCTGGACAGCTTAGCTCTGAATAAATCTCTATCTTGTCTAACCTCTGGTTATCTGACTTATCTGTTGTATGCAACTGAACCCAAATCCTTAATGATGCAGTTTCAAATGAGATGAGTCAAAGTGGAAAAAGCAAAGGCTTGAGGTTTTCGGGCTCCTGGTTTGTATTCCAAGTTCACCAGTTACTAGCTTGAGACCTAAGGCAAAATAGCAAAGCTTCTGAACCTCAGTTTCCTCATCTGTGCACTGGTGCTTACAATACAGAACTCATTTCCTGAGGCTGTTATAAGGATGAACTGAGTTCATAAATAGCTTCTGTAGATAGAAATTAAAATTATAATAAAACCTTAATAGAAGAAGGTTGTGGAAGTTCTCTCCAATGTAACATATATCCAGAAGATTCCATTTAAAGTTGGAGTCAAACTATTTCTAACCCAGTCCATTTGTTTTATGCACTGCCAGCAATATCACTGTAGCGGAAAACATATTTCATGGTGTGCTGGGTGGTTGAAGCAGCACTTAGGCACACTTGCACTACTTCCAGGTCAGCAAGAAAGATCCAAAGCACCCTGACAAGACCCAAACTGACCCCTTTTAACTCTTGAGTGAAATGTTATTTTACTCACTGAAGAAATCGCCAAAAATGAAACTAAATCTCAAAGAGGAATAAAATTGCCAGGGAAGGGAAAAACTCTCCTCGGGCGGCAATCTGAGCTTCTAGATTTTAGTTATTTTATTTATTTATTTTAATAAGAATGCAGAGCACCAGGTGTGTTTTCCATTTCCCTATAATTTCAAAATGATGACGTATACTAACACACAACCTAGTGTGTCCTTTTCTGCTACTTTCTTTCCTCTTTCAGGATTGTGAGAATATTTACATGGAATTTCCAAGATCTCAAGTGTATCTTTGACATATGGTAAGCATAATGGGCCATGTGTTGGGACAGGAGTAGAGAGTGTGGAGACTTCTTTGGTTCCAAGGAATAGAGATTTATCTGAGTGACTTCAGGAGAAGCAGGAAGAGAGAGGTAGTTAGAGAGACTGAAACAGGAAAGCAGGCTGACACTGACATGCTCTTAAACCAACTGGCTCTTCTGGGTTCCATACACTCTTCCTTGGCTCTCTCCCCTTAAAGGCTTTCATCTGCTTTCTCCATCAAATAATCTCCTTTTCAACAGTATAAAAGATACCACCCCCAGAGCTTTGTGACCCTGACTCTGAACATTTTCAGTAGGATCATTACTATTATTGTCTGTATCGAGATTTAAAAATCGCCAAACTTGGGGCTTCCCTGGTGCCACAGTTGTTGAAGATCTGCCTGCCAATGCAGGGGACACGGGTTTCAGCCCTGGTCTGGGAAGATCCCACATGCCGCAGAGCAACTAGGCCCGTGAGCCACAACTAGTGAGCCTGCATGTCGGGGGCCTGTACTCCGCAACAAGAGAGGCCACGACAGTGAGAGGCCCACGCACCACGATGAAGAGTGGCCCCCGCTCGCCACAACTAGAGAAAGCCCTCGCACAGAAACAAAGACCCAACACAGCCAAAAATAAATAAATAAATTAATTAATTAATTAAAAAAGAATCACCAAACTTTTTATACCCACTTTTTCATTCTTCAAAATGTACCTTCTCTAGCACTTAACTGGAGTCATGATGACATGGCTCAACTCTAAATTAGTACACGATCTGTGAAGATTCAAAATCATCATGGACATTTAATATCTCAAAAAAAACTAAGTCATAACTCTTGGACAAAGTGTCTCTATAAGACCCTCAACTAAAATCAAAGCCAAATGTATCATTCATACTCATTCCACAATGACTTCTTCTTTCTGCAGTGCTCTTTCATTCACCGACATTGCCATCAACCATCACTTCTGAGTTTACTCAAGTTATGGTCAAAGTACCAGACTGCTTAAGGATAATGGACTTTTTGTTTCAAACAATTGAACAGAGACTGGACAGTGTCCTTTGATTCAGTTGCCATATGTCATTGTTTCCTGTCTGTCCTGGAATGCTGCACCTTTCTCTGCATCACCCATGTCCTGCCTTTCTTTTCCTGTCTTGGGAAGTATGACTTCCGTCAGTCTCTCCAGGGAATTAGCTGTCACTCTCTCATTGATATCTGTTTGCTTATCAACCTCTCAGGGAGGTTTTGGTTCAATAGTCAGGAGGAAACATTGATCCATAGGGCACATCTGTCCGTTCTTTGGTGGCAATGGTCAGTGGAGCTTCAAAAGATATCCTAAATATGAGGGGTAATCAAGTTGTTTACAGTTGCCAAAGACTAGAGATGGCAGGAACCATTGCATGTAATAGAAAAAAAAAATCACACAAACCAATTACAGGATTTTAGGAAACAAGAACATACTTTTAAAGTCAGAAGTAGATTCAGTTAAGCCTTCATCTACATACAAAGATTTAGGGGGAAATAAACCTGGAATTTGCATTTTGGCTGCAAAATGATATTAGAATTTTATCAGTCCAGCACCTCCTTTTACATGTTGAAAAACAGCCTAAATATCTGACACATGAAAATGAATGCATTTCCTCATCATATTTCTAAGACTACAGAGGTAAACGAATAGCATGACACATACAATGAATCCACATGTTTTATTTTCCAAAAGGAAGGACATTTTAGATTATATTGTCATTTTCCTAAAATTGCAAGAATAATATGCCCCCCTTTGAAAAAAAAGGTTTGTAAGAACCGAGGTTAGATGGAAAGAAGTCACTGTGACAAAAATTTACACGATTATTTTAACTCTCCAATATTGTCAGGTACCCGTAAAGAACATTTTGCACCATTCAATAGCCAGATAAAAGAGCATGGCTTATGACTTCCCACAATTCTAGGATATATTCTTTCAGTTATTCCCTTTTAAAAGCAAGTAATAAAATAACAGCAGGGTAATGAAGTATCATTCTATACTCCTAGGAGTAAGTAAGCTCTTCCATAGAAAAGCCTACACAGTGATTCCTAAAACCCTAAATTGGGTCCTCAAATAAAACCTCATCTGCATAACTTTTGTGATACAATTTTGTCAATAAAAGAAAAAAAATCATTTTCCTTATGACCTCTCTGAGTGGGATGATTCTTCTTGGTGTCTCAATTGCCAGTTTGGGCTTACCTTCATCAGTGTTCTTGTCACTGATCACTCTCCCAGTAGCATGGTAAAAATATGATGGTTTGGGCTTGTAGTGTAGTAATTAATATTTCTTGAATGCGTGAATGATTTTCAAAGGAAGTAAAGGTGCCCTGTGCATCCTATTGAGAAATATATAGAAGATTTTATTTTAATACTGCAAGTGCTATACTCTATAGTGATAAGTAATTCCTCCGATTATATATATGTTCTACAAAAATTTCTATCTAGCAATGATAAGAATGATATGAACGTCAAAGCTATTACCGTGTCTTTGAAAACCCACATTTGGGGAAATAATATGGGAGTTGTGAAAAAGAACAATGAAAGATTAACTAATGGGGATATAAAGACATATTTACAACAGAGAATCTCTGAACCCAGTAACTCCACTTCTGAAATTTTCAACTAAGGAAACAATTCAAAAGAAGGAGATTACTTTCTTCATAAATATTCTCTAGCATTACAGTTGTCAATAATAAAAGTTTGAGAACAATCTAAGTGTCCAACAGAGGGGACTGATTAGGGAAAAATGAGGAAAACAATGGAGCCTTAGCCTCCACTGAAATGGACAATTATGAAAGGTAAGGTACAGTGAAACATGCCCAGTAAAATGCGGCATCTCTTTCTTCACTGGAACTATTTAAAATTCATATGTGATTCTGTACAAGGACTGGGAGAGAAAGTCAAAAACATGAAAATGGTAAATTTATTATAGTGGTGGTGTTTTTACACACATACACTTGTTATATCTTAGTACAAAATTAAAAGAAAAAGAAAAGGCTTGAGATGAGGAACAATAAATGGACTAAGATCAGGAGTTCCAGGAGGCCAGAACCTGAGAACCAGAAGACGACACCACAGGTTCAAGGATGCAGATAAAGAAGGGAGGTCTCCATCACAAATGGACTCAGCAGAGAGGGCCTTCAGGTGACAGTCATTCACTTACCTCTGTGACCAGTCCTTTTTCCTTGAATCCTAAGGCTGCCATTTGGCTTTTGCCTCCAGCTTACTGGTCATCCTTGCCCATGACAATTCTCCCCTGTGATAATCCTCACTCTCACTTTTATGTTTCCACCCCGAGGCTGCAGTACCTTTCTGGAGGAAGTCACTGAAATGGGTGGAAAGGTCCACTACAGATTCACACTATCCAAATCCAATGGGGCTGTCAGTACTGATGACTATTTCTGTTGATTCTCTAGTTCAGTTTCTACCATAACTCTTATATTGATAAATATCTTCCTTACCCTTTACAGTAAAAGGCAAGTGCCTTCAAGAGTATGGCATGGCAGAGGACTATTCTTCAGTTAGATAGACCAGAGTTCGGTTTCTGGTTCTTCACCTATAATCATATGGACTCAAGCAAGTTACTTCCGCTCTGAAAGCCTCAGTATCCTTTCACAAAAAGAGGTAATAAAGCCCCTCTTCTGCAGTGCTGTTCTGAGGCTGAATCGTAGCACCTGGAACATAGAAGGGGTTCATTTAATGGTATTATTAACAAAAAACTACAAATATTGTAGCAGTGGGGTTACAAATGCTGGTGGGAATGGAAAGGGGTTGTCAGATTGGAAAGCAATCACCGACATCCAGGAGCTGAATAGCTGTGAGCATGAGAAAGTGGATGGGGTCAAAGGTAATCCAAAGTTTTCAAGCTCAGTAATAGGACAGGGATGTTCTTGCCACTGAAGCAAAAAATAAAAGCAAAACAACAACAAAAACTAACTATGAGGCTAAACAAGTAAATTGTTGGGATTTGTGAGGGCATGGTAGTGGGTTGTCATTTTTTAGCCACCCATTCCACTTTTATCCTCCTTCTCTCCCACAGAAAAAGGTGTTTGTCTTCCCTACAGGAAAAGTTGTTTACATCTTGACCCAAGTTCCTGATTTCACTTTCTCCTGTTACCACTCCTTCCTTCAAATCTCCCTTCTCTCCTCATTCCCCTTGCTCCCCCTTTTAGCTGAGGAGCCCCATGTCTGTTTTCATTTATGCGAAAGTCCCTGCATTGAGGAAAGCTCCCTTGGTTCTTCAGTGGTAGCTACCATGTTTTCCTTTTCACTGAAGGCTTCTAAGACTTCTAGCTGCCTATTTTTTTCTTTTTGAATCCACCACATCTTCATCACCGAATTACATCTTAACTCCCTGCCTCTGATTTCAACTCTCATGACTAATCCAAAAATGTACTCTCTCAAAGTTCCACCCTGTGACTTCCTTTTACCCAGGTTTGTGTCTTTTGTTAATCTACATTTTCCTTGGTGTACCTCTTTGGTGTGGAATATATTTAATACAACCGTCTTCTTGAATTTTTCCCTTCATGGTTAATTATGTATTCATCCAGTGTTTTCCCCTCCAATTTCTTTACCTGTGTTAAATATTCCCAATTAGTTATGTGGTTAAGGGGATGTGCTACAATCCCAAACACTTTATTTCTGCTTTCTTTGGCCTAGATACTTGGGCTTCTGTAAGATTGAATGTTGGCATCTATAAAATGGGGTTAATTATCATATATATAGAGTTGTGAGGATTAAACAAAATAATCTCCATCACAGATCTTTACACAAAGAAACTGTCTATAAATATTATTAGTGTTACTGTTATCCTCTTCTTGTTTTTATTATATTATGGAAGATTCTGAAGAACTCCCTGCTTAGGATCAAGAACACTTGGCACTACCATATAACAATTTTAGCTATTTTGGTGAACAGCTGAAGCTAATAAATCGATTATGATCTTTTCTCTTCAGCAATATTTGTAATGTTGTCTGAAAGATACTATAGCAGAACAAGTAATATCTAAAAACTTCTAATTAATTTATTTAATTAAATAAATTAATATTAATTTTTAATTAATTCAAATAAATCTCTTTGTTTAGAGGTCATGGTCACTAGTCTTTTTTTTATCATTCATCTCCTCAGACAGATTAGGAAGACTAAAGCTTGTCTATGAAGCTTTATGAAGCTTCATAAAGCTATGAAAAATAAGGCAAAGTGATATGCCTATTGATTTCACCCCTACGGAACCTCAAATAGCACCCTGGAGAAAGTAACAAAAAAAGTCAGATGAGCCCCTATCCAGATTAGAATTGTTAACCAGTTGGCTCCCAGATGAGTTTGACTCATCATCCTGAGCTCGCAATCAGGAATGGAGGTTGTGGCTCATCAGCTCTGTCTCTTGGGATAATTTAGATGACAGAAAATTTGCTGATTCAGGTTGAGTGTGCCAGAGGTAGTAGGAATAATATCTAGATTTTACTCAGCATTGCTTTTGAAGGCAGGAGGGCAGATAGTGAGAGGCCCATTGATTTTATCTCTCTGAGGGATACATCTTATTGAAATAAAATTCTCAAAAAATTTTGCCTGGGTTAGATAAAGGAGATGTCCCAAAATAAGTAGACTCAGTGCAAATCCTCAAAGTTCTCATTTGCTCTCAAATGTCTTCAAATAACACTTTATTAAAACAACTTCCCAAACCTTTTTTTTTGTAGAAAAGTGAGACATTTATCAAGGCAGCCTTCTACAGTGAGGGTCTAGTACATGTTTCTCCTGAAGTGTCTCCTGTCTTCACTGACTCAGCATTATCCTCTCCTCTCTTCCTCCAGATGAACCAGCTCAATACAGAATGCTACCATTTGATCAGTCCAGGGCTTGAAACTTCATGGGCACCATCAATAACTACTTTTCCTTCCTTTAAACCTCAAGTTATATCATTTTCCAAGTCCTCTTGATTTTTTCATTGAGATCTCACATACCTTTAGTTTCTTCCATCTTTAACTTAATTCAGATCCTTTCTTATCATGTTATGACTGAAGAATAATGAAAACTTAATAACTATCTTCCCTCTTCAATCCATTCCTGTAGAATTGATCTGAGATTGCTTTCCATCATTTTGCCCTTTCAAAGACCATATATCCTCAGGATGAAAGCCAGACTGACATTCAGAATCTCTGACCAGTGGTTCCAGACTACTACAAACTCATACCTCTCACTACTCTGATGCATAAATTCTATCTTCTATTTAAAATCTCACTTAAACCTGCTTTATGCCTTTGCATACTCTTCATACAACACACTAAAAATGCCCGCCTCTCTCCTCTCTGTCTTTTAACTACTACCCTTTCTCCAGAACCAATTCAAAATTCCCTCTTTTCTGTGAATCTTCTCTAATCATTCAGCTAGATTGTTTTCTTCCTATAATTTTTCGGCATTTTCTCTCTATATGGCTAGTAGATTTTTCAAGCATGTCAGTCTCATTTCTCCATACAATCTTTAAGTTCCTTGAAAATAATACCTACATCTCTAAGGAGCTGGCACAGGATTTGTAGATGATATTAGAGATATTGTTGATTAATTGTAGAAAAGTAAGTATTTAAACTTTAAAAGATGACTGAGAACATTAAGATAGATTGATAACTTCTCACATCAGAAAGGTCAAATTTAGAGTCTAAACAATCAAATACTCCCTAATCAGGGCAGCTGATATGGCAATATAGGTTGTTCACAGCAGCAGAGCAGAACTGAAAGCATTGATATGAACTTGTGAAGGTCCGTGAATTGAACACATCCTGGGAAAATTCATCATGTGTATCTCATAAAATCCAGATGTGTCAAGTTCCACCTATAAATGGAGAATGTATATAAATGGCAAAATGCACAGCAGAGCTTACCAAATTGTCAAGGAATATATTTTTGTCCGCTAAAATCATACTATGTTTTGTAATTTTCTATCCAAAATTGTATTCCTCCATGTAAAATGGTTCATCTACTATGGAAAAGATTTTGTCAGTTTCTCAAAAAGTTAAATATAGAGTTATCACATGCACCAGCAATTCTATTCCTTGGTATACACTCAGAAGAACTGAAAATAGTTATTCAAACAAAGTCATGTACATGCATGTTCATAGCAGCACTATACACAAGAGGTAAAAGGTGAAAACAACTTAAATGTCCCTCAATCAATGAATGGACCAACCAGTTGGGGTATATGCCTACAACAGAGTATTATTTAGCTATAAAAATAGATGATATACTGATACATGCTACAATGTGGATGAAACTCCAATTATGCTAAGTGAAAGAAGCCAGGCACTAAAGGTCACGTAGTGTATGATTCAATTTATATGAAATAGTTGGAATAGGTGAATCTGTAGAGACGGAGGCAGATTGGTAGGTACCAGGGTCTGGATGGGGAAGAATGAGGAGAAATTGTTAGTGGACATTGGGTATACTTTTGGGGTGATAAAAATATTTTGCAACTAGATAGGGGTGGTGGTAGCATAACATTGTGAATGTACCAAATTTCACTAAATTGTTAACTTTAAAATAGTTAATTTTATGTTACTTGAATTTCCCCTCAACAAAAAAATTGTATTTTTCATCACTATCCAACATATTCAATATATTTGTTGCTTTTATAATGTGTTTCCATCATTATACTGTGGAAGAAGAAGTAAACAGTTCCAGGCCATCATAGATTCTATAAACCTTTTGGGAGGTAAGTCATAAAGCAATGGAATAACAAAACAAAACAGACTATAATAAGATGGTACCATTGTCATCTGAGAAGTATATGCTTACTTTGCTTCCTGGCTTTTATAGATAGTTTTTGACCCTGGGAAAGTCATTTGATGTCCCATAGGTTACAGAAAGAGAAGACTGAATGAGATGGTCTCTAGATTTTCCCCCAGGCCAAAAATGATTGGGAGATTTTAAAGACAACATTGGATTGTAGAGATAATACATATCATGGAAAGCAATATCTTAGAATATGCAAGTGGCAGTATTCCCTGGGCAATGCTTCAAAAAAGACTGTGGGGTTGGGTATCACCCCTATCCTAGAAGGCTGGGTTGAAAGTGTTGCCAAGGTCACTTCAAAATTTCTTTACTATTGAACAACTCTGATGAGGAGGTCCAAATATATTCTCAAGTTATAGCTAAATCATCTACAGATTAAGTTCTGAATCATTTAAAGATGTGTTCTTCTCCATAGCTGAAGCCCAGGCATATAAAAATTCTAGGTAGCTATAACAACATCATGAGTGACCCAGCAAAACGCAGGTTGTATTTACCATTACAGCAGTTAGATTTCATCACTTTTAAATTGAAATTCTCACTTGTGGATTTTGTCCTGGCAATTTTGATGATATGAACTGAAGTTGGGATGAGTAAGATTTAGATGTGAAAGCATGGATAGGATTAATATTTTTTAAATAAATTTGTTTATTTACTTATTTATTTTTGGCTGTGTTGGGTCTTCGTTGCTGTGCGCAGGCTTTCTCTAGTTGCGGCAAGTGGGAGCTACTCTTCATTGCTGTACGCGGGCTTCTTATTGCAGTACCTTCTCTTGTTGCAGAGCACGGGCTCTAGGTTCTCGGGCTTCAGTAGTTGTGGCACTCGGGCTCAGTAGTTGTGGCTCGCGGACTCTAGAGCGCAGGCTCAGTAGTTGTGGCGTATGGGCATAGTTGCTACATGGCATGTGAGATCTTTCAAACCCGTGTCCCCTGCATTGGCAGGCAGATTCCTAACCACTGCACCACCAGGGAAGTCCCAGGATTAATGTATGGTACTAATTGTATATCACCAACCTCAAATCCATCAGTTATTTAATTCTCAGTATAAATCACAAAAAACATACTGCCCCCCCAAACAACATTACACTAATGCCTTAAATAGGCATTTTCTCAACCTTCTGAGAGTTAGATGCATTATTTCTAAGGAGAGTGAAAACGTCTGATGAATTGCTATGGCTTTGGTGTCCCACGGTCATTGTGCAAGCCTGCATTCTCCATTCCCAGGTGACAGAGCAGAGGGCCTGGATTTTCTTCTTCATAAACAAATATTCTTTGAAAGGTGCTCTCCTGCTCTCATTTCATCTGGTATGTAAATTACCCGACTGCAAAGCTGTTTGTCTGCGAGGATTTTATAACCCTTCGTTGTTTATACATGTCACTGATGAGTTTCTCCTTTGCTGCTCGGCATGTTTGGCATGTTATTTATTTGAAAAAAAAATCCCCACCTCCAATTTAAGGAGCCCCTGTCTTCTTCTTTCTCCAGCTGGAGGAAAGGAGTGGGAGGTGGGGGAGGATGGAAGGTAGGAAGTAAACCGAGCAATTTTCTCTCCTGGAGAGCCACTTCCTGTCAGAAGAACATCAGTGACTAGCTGTCATTTGAATGATCAAAAAGGGGGAAATAGCAGCTTGGAGTTTGGAGAGGATGAGCTTGCACACCTCCAGGCTCAGAAAGCCCATGAATACCCATGGCCATGTTCACAACAAGCCTTCCCCACACCTCCAAAGACCCCCCCTATACATACATTCACATATAACATGAATAGACTGAAAGGGGTCTTTAAAGAAACTGCCCCAGCCATTTCTTCTAGCTCCTTGGGTGCAGTGGCTGCAGGGACACCCTCCAGAAAAGCAAGCAAAGATTTTTGTCCCTTTTCACACCTTCTTCAGCAAATTTCTGTGGCAGAATATTTGGGAATGGGAACAAGTACAAATGCAAAAAAAAAAAAAGTGTTTATGAATAATGGAACATTTCAAATCCATCTGGTTTCTGAGACATTTTTTTAGTTTCTCACTACAGCCAATTATATAGCATGCTTGAGTGAGAACTGGTTCTATCCTGAGGCTCATTCTGCTCTCAAATTTCTACATTGATAGTTGCTACCAACCTCTGAGGTTAGTAGCCATATGGTAGTCCAATATGGTACTTTATACTCTACTTGTTATATAGTAGGTGATATTCTGGTGAACATAAATTCACATTGTAGTAGACGCCATAAAAGGGGGATCCGGGATAGGGAAGCTGGAGGGCCTTCCCAGATTTTGGCATTGTACAATGGTTTCCCTTTTTAGTTTAAGGATGCTGGGGGATTATTTCCATAGTTCTCCCTTTTGTTGCCTACGTATACCCAGTGTATCCCTGAATACATGGCAAAATCCCATGAGAAAACTAGGTAAAAAAATGTTTTGGTTTTGGGAAAAGGCATTCCCTTCATGCCATTCTTCAAATAGCTTGCATTTTAAAACTTTTTGTTATAGACTATTTCAATTTATAAATGTATTTTTCAATTTATATATTTCAATAAATGAAAGTAGGGATAATACAGTACTGAACCTCTGTATGTTTCAGTGGGTATCCTCAAAAGATGACCTCTATAAAAAATAAACTGAATATCATCACTCTAAAATTTCACATCAGTAATTCTTTACCATCATTAAATTTCCACTCAGTTTACAGAGTAATAAGGACTCTCCTGCTATCTAAAAGAAATCTTCCTTTATTGATGCGTGGTTCACTAGAGACTGTACATTTTTATACATGGGAAAATGAGGCTCTGAAAACATAAATTAGGTGCCCAAATTTGCATGGCAAGCAAGAGCAGAGAAGAGCTCAACCTCAAATCTATGCCATCCAAGTAGGATGTATCAGCTGCTTTGCCTCTCTCCTTAATTACTGAGTTCTCCAAATGCAGCCTTAAACTTAGAGAAGCAGGACCAGAGTGGACAAGTTCAAAGACAACACTGAAGTTTTAACAATATTCAGTTGGTTTCACATCTGTACAACTAGAACTGTGGAAGGGATATGAATATGCATTTAATACATGACGCATTTATACTCACAATGGATGTGGGCAAGGCTTAATACCTCTCAGGGAGGAAACTCTAGGTTTTGCAAACTTTCTTCAATGACTGTGGCTTTTTCTGACTTGTTTCCTCCTTGTTGCCACTAAATTATAAATTCCATATTTTGAAAGTCATTGTAGCCTTTCCTGTGGCCAAACCATACCTTATATGTGGAAGGGCTAAATAAATACTCACTAAATGAAAGAACATAAAAAAACACACACTTATTAGTATTGCGAACTCTACCTCCAATAAAATTTTAGTTAACATTTGTCTAAAATTTTACTCGAAACTGCCTATAATATAATACTTGGAATAGCTCCCAAGTGAAATGTAACACAAGATAAAAACGTTATAAAATGTCTAATAGTATATCCCAAGCCCCAGATGGCTTATCTACATAGTTTGGATTTTCTGCATGCCTGTACTCTCTGACCTTGGCACAGAACATCTAGATTTGCTTTAGTTAATTATGTGGTTGACTATGGCAAGTTCAGCAGAGGACCTGAGTGATTTTAAATGGCTGTAGACTTTCATTTCTTAGTTACTAAATTTTAAACGGTAAAAGATTATTTACCAACAACTTTATGAATCATTGAACAGTCTTTTCATTCAAATGTATCACAGTATTTATGTTCTCTCGCTTTTAAGTTAATAGTAATTTCTTATATATACACATATAATATAAAGATAATTTCTTTTATATTGACTGAATACCAGATACTTTACTTGTGCAGTTAAGACTTGCCTTTTCATTAAAAGGGATTTATTCTATTTTTCTTATTTCAAAACTAAGGAAACGAAGATTTGTGGAGATTGAATCAAAGTGACCTGAGTTGGTGAACTGGACCTCACACCAGTTTCTCTGACTTAACTCAATTATTCTCCTGTTCAGAATTTTCCACATTGCCTGAGTCTGAGAATCACTGGGCTCTTGTTAAGCAGACAGGTCCCCTGGCTTCTTACCAAGAATAGATTCATCAGTAGAGGATGAAGGCAGCTATGTTCTCTAATTTTTAAAGGTGAGTTTGATCTTGAAAATAATGATTCGACTAACCAACTGAATACCTTCTTAACTGTGCTCTTACATGTAGAATGCCTGGTTTAGAGACCAGTACATAATAACTCTCAGTAATGGAAGGTGATTATAATGCTGTGTAAATGTTAATTCCACCCACCCCCCCCGGCCTCAGGTTTAGTGGAAGGCAAAAGGAGCTACACAGAAAAGAAGGAATGTCTTCTCACCTCCTTCTAACCTTTTAAGATGAGTCTGTCCAGGGACCATCTGTTTGCAGGGGATTTGCCATTTCTCCTTATGCATGAATGTCAACACAGCCCCTCAATGAGGTGACCTCCCCACGTTTAATTCATGTAACACTCAATCACTCCAATATTAGTAAAATTTGTTAAAATTTTCCTGCTTGGTATTTGTGGAAATTGGTGGGGGGAAACAAAGAGGAACAAATAGCTCTGGGCAAAACCAGGCATCTGAGAACAGATGGTGTGCGAGCTTATACCACTGAGCATGGCTGACAAACCGTAGCAGTAACCTGTTTTGATACACAACTACTGGGAGTTTAGTGAGTGAGAATTCCCAGCAAAGCCAAAAACTTCCCTGGTGACATTGACTTCACTTGGTAATAGTGCTACCAAACACAACTTTACTGGTAGAATAATGGGATAACAACACACATTTAAAAGTCCATTTTAGTAAAAAACCAAAAAAACTACAGGAAATATGTGGTCCCATCATGCCATGGAGAGAAGAAATAGAAACTGAAACCACCCAGCAGATTTGGGGCAACCCAGAGAGTGTTCAAGTATTTGTCTAATCTCCAAAAGGATTTTCACTAATTTGGAAAAGTGGGAAGTTGCCGAGTGACTATGGATTCAGCCTCTATCTTTTGTCTACTTCTGTTCTCTCTTGCCTGCTAAAAGTACAAAATAAGTGAAAAAAAAGCAAGAATAAACCATTTAACAGGGCCAAATATCTCCTTTAAATCAGGGGTTCAATTATTTTTCCAGTCCTAATTTAGAAACCTCAAAGTCATCAATTACCAATAATATCCATTCTATTTCCACTTTGCCCTTTAATTCTGTGTGTCTTTCCTTAACCATCTCTCAAATTTGTGCCTTTCTGTCTTTCTCATTGCCAGTCACACTCCTAATTCATACCCACGTTTTTTCAAACCTGGAATACTGTGACAGCCTCCCATCTGGTCTCTTTGTCTTACGTCTAGTGATCAAACCCTATAACTGGGGAAATACTTTAAGAAACTCCCTGTTCCTGACCCCAGGTAGGTCTTAGAAGACTCTGCCACCAACACCACTCCCTCAGATAACTAATTATTATCTTAGTTATTCTGATACATAATATATTCTAGCTATTTCTGCCATATTAATTCCCATATAATTTTTATCTTGCCAAGAACCTTAATGGCTCAGTGTCCCTACATTTCACTGCCTGGTTTAGATCTCAGGTGGCCTCGGCCTACAGTGGCTTGAAGCAGGATTTTGGTTCCCTGGCCAGAGATTGAAGTCAGGCCACGGCAGTGAGAGCACTGAATCGCAGCCACTAGACCATGAGGGCCAGTGACCAGTGACAAGACCCTGGCCTGTCAGCTTGGTAGAAATGAATTCCCACAAAGAGATGGAAAGTAGTGAAACAAGTAAAGTGTTTATTAGAAGGAAAAGAGTGCATGTGAATAGGCACACAGGGGTGGGCTCAGAGAGTTGCTCCCTCATGGGAGTTTGAATCACTTATATGGGGCATGCCTTCCAGCTTTCCTCTGGCCAATCATTTTGCTTTGCCTGGCTCTGACTCCGTATTTGGTTTATCTCAGAGTCTTTCCCTGTGTGCTCATGCATCTCTTAGCCAAGATGGATTCTAGCGCAGAGGTCTATGGGTAGGTTGACATCACCTACTATGGGGTGGCATCCCCTCCTTTTTTGACCGCTGAGGAGCCTTTCTGAGCATGTGTAGTTGGGAAGGTCTCCTTGACCTCAAGAATGGGAAATATGTGGTCTCTTTATCTCTTGTCTGGGCAGAGCTCATCTCCTCTCTGCCCCTGCCGTTACTGTTATCTTAAAGTATCCACTGGAGGCAAAGTCCACGTAATGGTTGCCCAGTCGAGGGGTCAACTCAGTGGACCAGTGGTATGTGCTGTGATTTCCTGTCAGTGACTTGTGTCCATGATTATGACTTCTCTTTCACCCATGTAAGTACAAGCACAAAACAGAGTTCAACTTAATAACTTGCCGAGGCTTCTATCCCAGAAGGACTATTCACTCCATTGACCTCTTATGAACAGATGCTCTCTCTCTCCTCATATCACTTGTGTTCCTCTTTCCTAAATACCTTTTTATTTCTTCTGTGTTTTGCTACTTAAATCATATCCATTTTTTAAAGCCCTTCTCATATTCTACCTCCTTCATAAAGTCATCTACAGACTCCACCTAACATTTCCTTATATCACTGCTGGTCTATTCTCTATGCCATGTATTCCAAAGGTTTACTGAATGATTAATGGCAGAGTAATAGAGTGGAAAACTTCCGAGTAAACATAATTGGAATTAAAATTTTGTTGTATTACATGTCATCTGAGAGATCTAGGAAATTCATGTAATGTCTTTGAAATTCAATTTATTCTGTACAAATATGGGAACAAATATAATAATTCTATGTCACAGAGTTGTAAGAATTCAATGAGAACAGTTATCTGAAAATAGTCTATAAATTATCCAATGCTAAATAAATGGGAAGTTGTACTCTCCTGTTTTATATTTTCCATAAATGACAGCAACAAATTTAGTTTTTATCCCTTAAGTAGATTTTCAAGTCCTTAGAAACAAGGATTGCACATCTGTTTTTATCCCTTATTACAATCTGCACACTGTCTTGCACACAGTGGAAATTCAGTAAAAGGAAAATTGTTAAATTGAGTTAAGGTAAAAATAAACCAGTCATTATAAGAATAAATTAGTTAATAAAAATGAGCACTCATTTTTTAACACACTTTTAATGAAAGAAAAAGTGTTTTTTTGATCCATGAAAGATCAAAATGTACAACCAGAATATGAACCACACATTGATCAAGTATGTATGTATGTATGTATGTATGTATGTATGTATTTATTTATTTATTTTTAATTGAAGTATAGTTGATTTACTATCTTGTGTTAGCTTCAGATATATAACAAAGTGATTCGGCTATACATATATATATTTTTCAGATTATTTTCCATTATAGGTTATTACAAAATATTGAATATAGTTCTCTGTGCTGTATAGCAAATCCTTGTTGCTTATCTATTTTATGCATAGTAGTTTGTATTTGTTAATCCCAAAGTCCTAATTTACCCCTCCCCCTCTTCCATTTCCCTTTGGTAACCATAAGTTTGTTTTCCAGTTTGTGGGTCTGTTTCTGTTTTGTATATAGATTCATTTATATTATTTTTTAGATTCCACATATAAGTGATATCATATAGTACTTGTCTTACTTCACTTACTTTACACAATGGGTTTCAGTCCATTGATCAAGATTCTTTTAACTCAATTTTGTTGGAGTTAGCAAACAAAAATATAGGATACCAAGTTAAATTTGAATTTTATGTACACAAAAAATAATTTTTAGTATGAGTAGGTCTCATGCAATAATTAGGACATACTTATACTCAAACATTATTTCTGTTTGCCTGAATTCATATTAATTGAATGTTAATTTGAATTCATATACTGCAACAAAACTAAAAATTATTTATTGTTTATCTGAAATTCAGATTTAACTAGGCATCCTCTATTTTATCTGTCAACCCTACAAATTTAGTCACAAATGAAAGGAATCCAACTTAAAGTAGTTTAGACCAAAAAGAGGAACTTAGTGGACCATTTGTTCCGCTGGTGGAAGGGCAAAGAGTACAACTGGGCCTCCTGCTCAGCAGGGTATCGTGCTTAAGTGTCATCAGAAGTTTTGCTAGGGGTTGGCCAAAACGTTCATTCAATTTTTTCCGCAAGACAGTTCTAGTAGCATTTACTTGTCTTTAACTTCATTCGAAACAATTTTGTTTGATTGCATTGTGACAGCTGTCATATCAGTGTGCATTTAAAAAAAACATCAAAATTGGTGAATATTTGTATAGCCAATTTAATATTGAACATGGAAGGAAAAAAGCAATGTTTTCATCACATTGTGCTTTATTATTTTAAGAAAGGTAAAAGCACAACTGAAATGCAAAAGAAAAAAAGGATTTGTGCAGTGTATGGAGAAGGTGCTGTGACTAATCAAATGTGTCAAAAGTGGTTTGTGAAGTTTCGTGCTGGAGATTTCTCACTGGACGATGTTCCATGGTTGGGTAGACCAGTTGAAGTTGATAGCGATTAAATCAAGCCATTAGATGAGAACAGTCAATGTTATACCACACAGGAGATAGCCAACATACTCAAAATATCCAAATCAAGCGCTGAATCACTTTGACGTTTGAGTTCCACATAAGTTAAGCGAAAAAAAACCTTCCTGACTGTATTTCTGTGTGCGATTCTCTACTGAAGCATAAGGAAAACGTTCTGTTTTTAAAACAAATTGTGATAGGTGATGAAAAGTGGATACTGTACAATGATGTGGAATGGAAGAGATCGTGGAGCAAGTGAAATGAACCACCACCAACCACACTAAAGGCCGGTCTTCGTGAGATTGGCAAGTAGTCCTCTATTGTGAGTTCCTTCCAGAAAACTAAACAATTAATTCCAAAAAGTACTGCTCCCAATTAGACTAACTGAAACCAGCACTCATTGAAAAGTGTCCGAAATTAGTCAACAGAAATGGCATAATCTTCCATCAGGATAACGCAAGACTGCATGTTTCTTTGATGATCAGGCAAAAACTGTTACAGCTTGGCTGGTAAGTTCTGATTCATCTGCCATATTCATCAGACATTGCACCTTTGGATTTCCGTTTATTTTGGACTTTACAAAATTTTCTTAATGGAAAAAATTTCAAATCCCTGGAAGACTGTAAATGCATCCAGAACAGTTCTTTGCTCAAAAAGAGAAAAAGTTTGGAGAAGATGGAATTATGAAGTTATCTGAAAAATGACAGAAGGTAGTGGAACAAAATGGTGAATACATTGTTTAATACAGTTCTTGGTGAAAGTGAAAAATGTGTCTTTTATTGTTACTTAAAAATGAAAGGAACTTTTTGGCCAACCCAATATTATTCATCTTTGCTTTTCTCTGAGTGAGCATCATTACCTCTGATGGTCACTCTGAGCCATCACAGTGGGAAAAATTAGTTTAAAAATTAGTTTAAATCACATAATTCTAGACAGGTTCTAGCTTGATTGCCCAGATTCTGGTCACCCACCCTTCAGAGCAATGACTGTGAAAGGGGAATATCGTCCTCAGATTGTGAAATATTCCCACACCTAGATCAACTATAATGACCATGGAAGTATACTGACCATGGCACCATTTCAGATCGCATATTGAAAAGGGAGGGAGAAGCAATTTCTCCAAGGTAGGGAAGAGGAGATTTCCAAAAGAAAGAGAGATTCAGAACAGAAAGAATAATAACATTCACTTTAACTAGAAATCTAAACAAGAGGATTTTTATTTTCAGCATTCTTAAAATGACTTCCTTTCCCTCATTTTGATTGGCAGCTTCCTGGAAGTCTGTATAATCCAGTTCACTGTGACATGTATGTAGGTTCATGACTCCATATTCTTGTGAGTCTTCATTGAACACCCTGAATAAATTTTGGAATAGTTTCATATGACTTTAGAGTCACATCTTCTCTCAAGTGAGGGCTCTGGGCTCTCATTTTTCTTTTGCTTTGATAGAGACATTCCACATGAAATAAGGGGGGCCAATGCTTACTAGACTAGCGAGGCAGGGTATGGCCGTTCTCAAGCTTGAATACCTGGTACTTGATAATTCTACAAATAATTCCTGGAAAATCTAGGCAAATCTGAGTGACCAGTTCATAATTTCATCTCCTGAGGAAACTAGCCAGGCATTTTGGAAAGTAATGCATGAATAACCCAGGTTCTAAATTGAAAATGAGCATGTTTTAAACAAGTCCAGTGGAAAGGAATTAACAGTAGAACTAAAAACACCATATGCTTATGACAGGAAAAATTGCTCAGAGCAATATGCTAAAATGATATAATTGTGTTAAGATCCAATTGCATCAGGACAAAAGCTTAAGGCAGTGAATAAGTTAAGCCTGTAACTTACGTTGCCTAGTTAAGTTGATACATCAAAAACAAGAAGCTTCTTGTTTTCTTTTATTTATATTAGGGAAGAAAAATATCTCTGGCTGGGCTTCTGCTTCTAGTAATGAAGAACCAAGCAATTTGAGTATCTTCTTTATCCAGAGAAAAGCTGGATATGTATTCCCTTGGAAAGTATAAGATTACTAACAGGACACTGAAAATGACTAGGCCAGGATACCGGAGGGGGACAGAGGTCCAATGAGAGTGAGTCTAGGATTTGGGGTCACTTTTCCCCTGGGGGATGTTGCCATTCAGTATCTGGTATTTGAGTGGATGAAGGAATCATCAGTGATTCTAGCCATCTGTGGAGGCCAGAGAATCAGGGATTAGAGCTTGGAACTCAGTAAAGGGGGCCCAGATGAAAATCCTCATTTAAGCTGAGCCACAGAAAAGTTCTAGTTTAGGGAAAGATTGCAGCTCATAGAGACTGCAGCTTAGCTTTGAATTTTCTCAATCAACACACTGGATGAAGAGAATTCCTGATTGCTAATGCCTCCAGTAACTGGCAGAAATAACTGTAAATCATATCTGGAGGAAGATACAACAGGCTTTGTGTTATTTCTACAAACAATTTTGAAAGAATAATTTATAGCACATAATAAAATATCACCAGCTTATAAAAAACTGAAGCAATATGAAGAAAAACGAGAAGAAACTTCAGACATTACACAAAGCCTCTTAAGGGCTTGAGATACTGTAGCTATCAAACATAGAATTTAAAGTAAACATGTATACTATATTCCAGGAGATGGAAGGATAACCCAGAGGTGAAGGAAAAAAATCAAAATGAGAACTTAAAAAGTATCTGGAACTGAGTGATAATAAAAAGTAAGGTATCTTAAAACTTTTGGAAGACAGCTAAAGCCATGATTAAAGGAAAATTTATAGCTTTAAATGCACATCTTTGGAAATAAGGATGGGTGAAAAGTAATAATCTTAAAAACCATCTCAGGTTAGAAAAAGAACAACAAACTAAATTCAAAAGAATTACAAAAAATGAAATAATAAATATAAGTATAAAAGTAAATGAAATAAAAAATAAATACATAATAGATCAACCAAGTAAAAAGTTGTTTATTGGAAAAAAATTTAAAAATACTGTAGTTGTGATGAGTTTGACAAAGAAATATATGCAAAGGAAGTAATAACTTATGTCAAGGCCATCACTACTAAACTTATGGCATTCAAAGAAAAAAATATATTTTGAGGAAATTTATGCCAGTAAATTTGAAATTTTAGCTGACAAATTCCTAGAAAAATACTATTTAGCAAAATGAATACAAAAATAAATTAAAAAGCTGAATACCACTCCTTTCAGAAAAAAATTGAATCAATAGTTGAAATACTTGCCTCAAGAAAAATTCCAGGTAGTTTTGCCAGAAAATTTCACAAAGCTTTAAGGAAAATTAAAAATCTCATGCAAAATATTCCAGAGAATAAATAAAGAGGCAATAATTCTTAATTTGTTTTATGAGGTCAGCATAACCTTGATATCATAATCTGAAACAACATTAAGATAATAGACAATTATAGTGTAATTAATGTCACTCATTAATATAGATAAAATTATTAAATAAAAATTCAAAAATACAATTACCAATTTGGAGTTACTCCAAGAATGCAAGGCTAGTTTGGCATCTGAAATATAAAATTACTGTTATTTACTGCATTAGCAGAATAAATTTTTTAAATGACAGGAGTATTTTGATAGATGGAAAAATTGAATCTTATAAAGATCAACATCTCTCTCTCTATATATATATATATATATATTTTGCAGTACACGGGCCTCTCACTGCTGTGGCCTCTCCCGTTGCAGAGCACAGGCTCCAGACCTGCAGGCTCAGCGGCCATGGCTCACGGGCCCAGCTGCTCCGCAGCATATGGGATCTTCCTAGACCGGGGCACGAACCCGTGTCCCCTGCATCAGCAGGCGGACTCTCAACCACTGCGCCACCAGGGAAGCCCTCTCATAACATTTTTAAAAATATCAGCATTATGTGAATAGAAAGAAATTTATTTTCTCCAATAGAGAGTGTATGTCAGAACTCACATAAAAAGAACACATTTAATGGTAAAGTATTCCAAGTTGTCCTTTTGAGACTGGAAACAGAAACAACAATAAAAAGTATGCTTTCTATGGATACTAGCCAATGAAATGAACAAGACAATTAAATCAAAGGCCTAAGTATTTGATAAGAGTAAACAAAACTTATTATTACAGATGACATCTTATTATGTATAAAATTCAGGAGAATCAACAAATACATTTTGATAAATAAGTACAATGTGTAAATAAATGAATTTGGCAAAGTTGTTTGATACATAGCAACAAATAAAAACTATTTTCTTTTCTATCTGCCAACAAAATTTATAAAATTATCAAATGGGCTGTGTGTATCATATATAAAGAACTTCTCTATAAATCAATAAAAAGAAAAAATAGATAGAAAAATGGACACAAGACCTAGGAAACACTTCATAAAAGATGTATCCAAATGAGTAATGAAGCTCAACATCATCACTTACAACAGAAGCAAATTTAAAACCACAAGGTGATACAATTAAATACACATCAGACTGTCTAAAATTTTTAAAAAGTAAATAAACCCTGCTATATGAAACATTCATACACTCCTGTCAGGAGTGTAAATTGGTCATAGCCACTTTGGAGAACAGTACAGCATTTTTTTTTAGTGTTGAAGATATGAGTATTCAAATATGTACCAAGAGACATATAGGTACAGGAAAGTTCATACATGCATCATTTTTAATAGATCTAAACCAAAAATAAATCAAATGTTCATCAATAATAGAATGGGTAAATAACTTATGATCGTGAAATAGTGAAATATACAATGAGAAGATTAATGAACTATAGCTACCTATAAAACCTTGATGAATGTACGAAACGTAAGGTGGATAAATAAAGCCAGACACAAAAGAATAAAGTTTACACAAAGTTCAAAAACAGGCAGAGCTCAGTTATCATGTTTAGGGATGCATATGTAGGTATTAATGTAGATTAAAGAAAAATTTCCTTTAAAATCACAAGAGTAGCGATCTTTGGGGGAAAGAATTGTGCTGTGATTGGGAAGGCATTTGTTGGAGACAAGCAAGGTTTTGGGAGCATGCTAAAATTTGAACTGCTTGCTGATTATACATGCGTGTTTTTATAATCACTCATTGAGCTCTTGTGTATTGTGTCATTGATACTCTCTTGTGTGTATATATTTTATAACCACAATAATTAAAGCATATAAGGATAAACAGTTGAAACTGTCAAACGCCTTGAGGTTTTAACTGCACATCAGGTTGCCTAAAGATCACAGAGCAGATCCCTACAGCCCTCTCCTCCACCCACGTTTTTCTGGAGAAAAAGAAGTTTCTTCCTCTTTGATCTCCCAGAAACCTGATAGCATCTAGTCTCTCCCTTGCTTTTCTTCCTGAAATTTGACTTAGTTATCTAATGTTCTGTGAACATGGACTGCCACTTAAAAATTCCTCTTTTCTTGTCAAAATATGGGGGCTGGTATGTTATACCTTGTTTAAATTGCTCATGCTTCTACAATGTAATTGAGCCACCCCCTACTGATTGAAAAGGACCAAACGGACTTGAACTTCCAATTGTCAGAGATTATGCCTTAAGGCAAAAAGATGCCCGACACACTTTCTAAAACACAGAAGACCATACTTTCCATGTCACATGTAGGCTATGGTTCTTTGTATTTGACATTGGACCAGCTTAATATACGCATTTTCTCATGTATTTCTACACACTGGAATTTGGAGAAACCCAAGCTCAGAGGATAATCACTGTGTACTATACCTATGAGACATTGTCATGCAGACTCTGAATTAAGCTACAGAGACACCTGTGGGAGGTGGGAGGAGGTTTATATATCTGATGCTTCTTAACAACATTCACAGGTTCACTGTGTAATGACGTGACTGGTTCTATAGGCCTTGGAATCTTAAAATTTTGAGAAAGATATAAAAACACATATCCTATGGGTTAATGTATGTATCAAATAGCCATATCAACTATCATAGAAAGATCATAGGATTCAGAATATATGGGTTCAAATTCTGGCCCTGCCTCCCTCTGGTATGTAATCCAGGACCATTTTCTCTGAGGACCTTAATTCCTTGTTTCTACATTGATGGTGGCCACTATACAAAATAATTCAAATTTAAAGGTCTAGATGTTTCTTGGGACATGGAGCCTATTGTAGGTGCTCAATAAATCCTGACTGAGTGTTCACAGTAAGGTCAAAAGCAATACATGCAATACATTGGGACAATATTTTAAAGGAAAGAAACAATATTTTAAAACATATCTCAAGAGGTGACTGATGCCTAATTTGATGATTGTATTTTCCTTTTTCAAAATACAAAAGAGGAAGATTAGAAATGGAATGCATGCTGCTCTAGCATGGAGACCATTCCTCTTAAGTCCCTTTAAGAATTCTCTCCCTGACCAGTGTACCAGAGGGTTCTGGATACAGCTCTCTCCTCTTCCAATGATGCAATGTTGTCTGCTTACTCTTACAGGCCCTCCTTCCTTGAGTCACCATCTGCATATTGGTTCTATCCAAACCCACATCTTCAGCACCTTTGCCCCTCCTGAGCTCCAAATCCCACATGTCATAAAACAGACTTTTCCTATATTCAGTCTGTAGTTCTTTCTCTTTGAAAAGAATATTTTAATGGCTTTGAGAATACTTAAGTGCTGATTTTGATAGCACACTTCAACCTATGTTATATATATCCCAGAAGCCAGTCAACCAGAGGTCACCTGGAAGGCTCCTTGGCTTCCCCTGGTGCTTTGAGGAATTGAGTTCACCTAGAGTTATGATTGGTTCTAAGCCTCAGGCAGTAAATGTGTAGCTGTCTACATAGACATCTATTTTAGTTCTTCAGTTATTGCCATAATAGAGTCTTCTGTACTTGCAGTGGGACTGTTCTAGTATAATAATCCTGTCATACACAAGTTTTAATTCAATTTAGAAAGCCAGTTTTCTATCAGAGAGAAGGATATCACTGAGTTCCATTGAAAATGTAATTAAGTATGTGGCATCCTAACCTCATAAAGACTTAATTCACTTGACTTAGATTTGTACTCCAGTCCCCCCAAATAATTTCTATCCAAATAATTGGAGTTTCCCTGGAAAATAGTGATGGAAAAACTGTTCATTGCTTCTGCCCCAGTCACTCATTTATTTCAAAATATTTATGGAGCTCCAGGCATTAGGCTAGTCACCGAGAATCTCTAAATATATGAAAAACTCAAGTGACTACAAGAATTCAATCTAGTGTTGTGAATTAGGGCAGTCAGTGGGGGGGGATATTTTGCACATTAAAAGAAACCGCATGATTTATAATAAAGGTATTTATCTCCCCATCCAAGTCTTTTGTAAAACTATTCTACATGGTTCCATTTTTCCCTCCCTCTTCACATCGCTGCAAATTGTCTTTGACCTCCACACTTTCCTGAAAATGCTCCAGTCAAGTCCACTGATAACTTATTTACTTCTAAAAATTAGATGGATGCTTATTGGTTTTCAATTTTATAGTATTTCCTTGAAATGTACTACCCCTGACCTCGTCTCCTTCATAAACTATTCTTTTTCCTTGGTTTCCTTGGTGGTAATTAATTCCCCCTGGTTTTCCTCTCTGGCTAGTTCTCCTTAGTTCCCAACCAAATCATAATTGTTATATTTCTTCAGTGTACAAACTTCAGCTCTCTTCTCTTTTCATGCTATACACACTTCCTAAGTAGCTTCATCTATCAGTTACTAAATCTTTGGTGGTTGCTTCCCAGTACCCATCTGCAGTCTAGACATCTTTCTGAAGGCAAACCCACAATACAAGATAGATATCTCTTAGATATCTCAAATTAATGTTTCACAGGCAACCTAATCTCAACACCGAACCAAACTCAGTACTTTCTCCCCTGAAGTGGTTCTTTATACTGAGTTCCCTACCTCAACCAAAGTTATCACTGCCTCCCAAGTTCTCAGGACAGAAACCTGTGAATCATCCTTGTGTTTACATCTATCTGGCTCCCGCACCCAGATAGTCATCTGTTGATTTTATCTTCTAATAATTGACAACTTTCTCTACTTTTCTCTATTCCCATAAAGATTTGCTGCATTCAAATCTCCATCATCATCACTGTAAGTCCCAGCCTCCATTGCCCTTAATAAAATGTAAATTCTTAACTTAATCTTTTATAAACTGACCTCTGCTTATTTATCCAGTTTATTTTTAGTCAATTATCAATATTGGATTTTGTGCATTACCAATTTGTTCTATTAGCAGTTCTCCCCCAAATCTGTTCCTTCCCTTCTGAAAAGAGAAATTGTGAACTCTTTCCTTAAACTAAGGAGGCTTTTTCTGCCTTATCCCTTTTCCTACTCACTGGGACCAAACTCCTTGTGAACTCTGGAAGGGTCATGCCCTTAACAAGGAAGATGCCCTTCTTATATGCTCTGATCATATATTGAGTTTACCACTTATGGGTAGTTTATTGTAACTGCCCATTACCTTTCTCCCTGGAGTGCATAAACTCTGTCTTGGTCTTGATTGTATTTCAAGCTCTAACACAGGCCTAGAACTTTTTTTTTTAAACATCTTTATTGGAGTATAATTGCTTTACAATGTTGTATTAGTTTCTGCTATATAACAAAGTGGATCAGCTATGTATACATACATCCCCATATCCCCTCCCTCTTGCATCTCCCTCCCACCCTCCCTATCCCACCCCTCTAGGTCATCAAAGGAGCACCGAGCTGATCTCCCTGTGCTGTGCAGCTGCTTCCCACTAGCTATCTATTTTATATTTGGGAGTGTATATATGTCAGTGCTCCTCTCTCACTTCGTCCCAGCTTACCCTTCCCCCTCCTCGTGTCCTCAAGTCCATTCTCTATGTCTGCATCTTTATTCCTGTCCTGCCCCCAGGTTCATCAGAACCATTTTTTTTTTTTAGATTCCATATATATGTGTTAGCATACGGTATTTGTTTTTCTCTTTCTGACTTACTTCACTCTGTATGACAGACTCTAGGTCCATCCACCTCACTACAAGTAACTCAATTTTGTTTCTTTTTATGGCTGAGTAATATTCCATTGTATATATGTGCCACATCTTCATCCATTCATCTGTCGATGGACACTTAGGTTGCTTCCATGTCCTGGCTATTGTAAATAGTGTTGCAATGAACATTGAGGTACATGCCTCTTTTTGAATTATGGTTTTCTCAGGGTATATGCCCAGTAGTGGGATTGCTGGGTCATATGGTAGTTCTATTTGTAGTTTTTTAAGGAACCTCCATACTGTTCTCCATAGTGTCTCTATCAATTTACATTCCCACCAACAGTGCAAGAGGGTTCCCTTTTCTTCACACCCTCTCCAGCATTTATTGTTTGTAGATTTTTTGATGATGGCCATTCTCACCCATGTAAGGTGATACCTCATTGTAGTTTTGATGTACATTTCTCTAATGATTAGTGATGTTGAGCATCTTTTCATATATCTGTTGACAATCTGTATATCTTCTTTGGAGAAATGTCTATTTAGGTCTTCTGCCCATTTTTGGATTGGGTTGTTTGTTTTTTTTATATGTGTGCTGAATAGTGAATGAATCAAAGTGTGTCCAAAATACCACTGGGAGCCCAGAGGATGGAGTAGTTTATTCAGCTTTGGGAATGACTATATGTCATAATATGTCATTTGTCATAACAAATGACATTAGAACTGGGCCTTGAAAGGATGTGAAGAAAGATACAAAATTGTGTGTCTATCATAGAACAAGAAACCTCAGTTATGTTTATCCTCATAATGGAATAAAGTAAAATGCAGCTGATCTGGTCATTCCTGCCATCCTTCTATTTCCAATGATATTCTTTCCTGAGATGCTATTCAAATTAGATATTAGCACTAGCCACCACATAAAACACATTGAGTCTCACTATGGAAGAAGCGACCTAATTGTGGAGGGTGTCCACTCTCCAGACCAAAATTTGGTAGTTGATGAAGTCAGCTGCAAATAAGACATTAAAGTAGTATTACTTCAGCTCGTACATTTAATCAAGCAGAGGTCGGAGAACAAAGAGGGGCTGGGGTGACCGTGAAGCTCAGGACAGAGGATTATTTTACCATAGCTTCTCAATCACGTGGATGTTTCTCCTTCATTTCTTCTGTCATAAAACTGGTGGGCCTGGGGTTGCCTTTGGATTACAGTCCCTTGAAGTGATAAACATGCTGTTTCCCTGAGATTTGCCCCAGGAGATAAACATTTCCGATGGATTTTTCTGACAAAGCCAAGAAAGCTAATAATTGCCATGTCAGGCAAAGAAAAAAAAAGTGAAAACTAATTCAATGTGATCCCTTATGAAAGAGGGAAAAAGAGCAAAAGATGATTCACAACTGGAAGCATGAATTGTCAGAGCTCTTTGAGGATTTTTTTGAATAAGCACTTCCGCCAGGTTATAAATAATGACAACAGACAGTAATTTGCATGGATTAAGGTTGTTAACATTGATCAATTTCTGCATTTTAAAATACTCCCAAATTCTTGATTAGGAGTGTCTCTTTGTAGTGAAGGATTGATAGTGGGAGTAAAAGAATCTGATGAATTTAAAACTCAGATGAGAGAAAGCAAAGCCGTGCAGATCTAAACTGAGATACCATTAGTAGTTCCCATAAATCAAACCATGTTTATAGTAAGGATACAGCTGAATTACCATCTGGACTTTTTAACCTCGACATTTATTTCCGAATCATTCCCTAATATTGGAAGTAAACTTAACCCTTCCTTTCATCTCTAGGGTTTGCCTTGATGCCAGTTTTCTTTGAGAAATGATCTGATTTTTGATGGGGACAGAATGTCATGTGTGGCATTAGGTTGGAAGAACCAGAGAAAGTCTTGCATAACATTAAGCTGTAAAAGAAAGAAAACATTCTTAGCTTTAAAACCACATCAGCTGAGAAGAATTTAATGTCAACGGGTAGGGGGAAGTGGGAAATTTGTATTCCAACTGCTTAAGTTTGGGGCATAAGTTTGGGGCATTTTTATGTATGTAATTAAATCGATTTCAAAAAAACTCTATGTAGCTATAGACAGGGTTGACAACAAACAGAAAGAAATACACATGGATTTTCTAAAGCTCTAATTGAATGGCTAAATAATTTTATTCAAGTCACTTATGCCTAGAACCCTTTTGGGCTCTTATTTTTCTTTTTAGTTTTCTACTGGCAGTGCTTATAGTGATAGAATGAGAAAGCCCAAATTCCTATCCAAAGTCCTATCTTCTTTTAAATTCTAGATTTTTAGACTTTGCAAGACAACACTAATCAGCTGCTTTAGTAATCAATAGTGTCCTGAGCATGAATCAGGTAGCTCAAAAAAAAAAAAAAAAAAAACAAAAAAAAAACAGAAGAGACTTGGGGTGGGTATGGGGGCAGGGATGGTGGGAAGGTAGGGACTGAACAGCAGGTGGGATGCTTACCCTTTATCTAAAGAGACACGAGTTATGTCAATCCTGTTTGAAACAAATTTGAAACCAAATTATGGGAAAGCATCTCATTGCTTATTGAGATAGTCATCCTTATACTTAGTAATAATTATGTATTGCTTTAAGGGCAAAGACTTTTATGACTGAGGAGAAGTTTGTAGAATACAAGGTCATAGAATGTAAAGGCAGAAGAATACAGACTTAGGAAACAGAAAAATCTAAGTTCAAATTTCAGCTATCACTTACTGGTAGAACAAAGTTGGACAAGTTCTTAAGTTCTCTTGAGTCAAAATTTTTGTTATCAAGAAAATGATGATCACAATAACTACTTGGCGGTTTTAATATAAAGCCTAAATGAAAAACAATGTAGATAATTACTTGGTACATGGTATGTGTTAGCTATCATTGTCTATGTAAATACAACATTTTTTGAAATGTGTTTTTTACTGCATCGTAGGAAAATGGCCAGATGGATTTTTACCAAAATTAAAAGGTGTGTGTCTTAAAATATACCCCATGTAGCATGTGTAAAATTCACATCTGAGGGGCTTAAGTGACCCCCAGAAAAATGAAGAAACGATGGACCAGAAACCTATAGTTTCATATGTGAGCCTCAAACTGTAAGTCAGAATGGCCTGTGGTCCAAAGAGGAGGTTCCAACATAACATTCAAGTGACTGTCCACCCAGTATGTACAGTGTTCCAGGGCAGTTAGCAGTTTTACTGATGGTTAATAATTTTCCTTATCAACCCCAGGGGATAGTGGATAGGTAGTGATTTAATACAACCAAGTACATAACTTTTCCATTTACTTTACTATACAACTGGGAAGATTATTAAGGAGAAAAATGATTTTTTTTTTCTCTAGCACATTAACCCCAGAATTTTCTCACTGTGAATTTACAACATCTTACTTTCTAACCCCTTCACAAAAAAAATTTGAGTTACTGAAATGCTGGCACTTAAGGTGCCAGGGTGGAAATCAGAACATTTTGCCTACCGAGAAGGGGTTCCTTCCAAGGCATTTGGTCTGAATATTGTTTGTGCAAAATGACTGGCCCATCTGTAATTGACTGGTTGGAAAACAATCTGAAATTAATGTAGAACCGTGAGTCTAATTCATGTCTGATTGGAGCCAAATCTTAGGAGCAAAGAAAGATAATCATTTCAGACCTAGGATCTTTGAAATTTAGGCTGTCCTCTTCTATCATGACTCAGCTCTGATCTCATGGTTAATATCTTTCTCAGAAGTTCAGCATTTCTAGTGCCAGGAGAAACAAAATGTGTACTCTTTAGAAAAATACATTCTCTTCCTGTATATAGCTCTCTCTCTATGTCTCTCTCTCTCACCTTCAAATTTTAAATGACTGTAGTGTAAGGAATAGGACATGCTTTTTCTGATTTTATATGTAAACTGGCTCAGTTGCCACTACCAGCTGTATTCTGTCAGTGCCATTTATAATAAGTGCAAAAACTTAAATAACAAGAAATTTGGTCAAAAATAGAAATGCCCTATTAAAGATATTAGTTGAGGAAAATTCTGCTTAATCTACTCCATTTCATTTTTAAGTTGCTGTTTCCTTTCCTTTTCCTCATAAATAAGAAAAATTTGGCTCAGAAACTTGGCTCATGAGATTGTGAAGAGAGTTTACCCTACATGGAACTCGACACACGCTGATCAGGGACTCTCTTTTGTCTGAGGACTTTCTTTAGGAAAGAGGAATTAGTTTCTTAACTGCTTTCAAAGTTGCCTTGATAAGTTTCTTTGTGTCATTATATCTTTCATTTTGAGTTGAAGGTTTTTCACCCAACCCTTATTATAGATGACCTAACATTTCGCTCTGGGGCTTATGCCAGAATCCTTTTCCTTTAGTTCCTGGCAAGGTTGCTGCCATTTCCTATCTCTCTCCTTCCTGAATTTACCTAAACTGAAGTTCCAGGCTTTTGTTGAAATGCTTTTCTCCCTTCCGCTCTTGTGTGCCCTGTGTCACATTATCTGCAAAAGGTTGCAACCAACTTCCCTTCACTGTGGACACAGGAAGGGGAAATGAAGAGGAGAGAAGTTACTGATCTGTTTCTAGAGGTCAAGGGTGTGGGGAGGGTGAATGTACATTTTTCAATAGCTTTCACTGCAGTGTGTGCTTTCCTTTGTTAACTAACCTTTGCTATTGTGTTGAGAAGCCTTTTAATAACTGCCAGCAGAATTGATTAAATGGCAATACCAACATGAAAAGGACCTGGTAAAAAATTATATGTGCACAGATGCCTGGACATATACATAGCAAATACCTGACTGTTTCTGGAGGGTGTAATGTGCCTGTGACTTTTCTCAACCATCAGAGACAGTATCAACTTTATTGTATTCAATCCTCACAGTATCTCATTAAAATGAGTACTATTTTCATCATTTTACGAGTGAGAAAACTGAACACTGAGACTTAGGGAGGAGTGGTCAGTTGCCAAAGAACACACAGCAAGAAGCAGAGCAACCATTCAAAATGTATGTCCATCCCTGCCCTTTCCAATCTCTCATGCTGCTGTAATGTACAAGCACACACACTGCTGACATGGAAATCAAACTTTCAATCTAGGACAACTTTTCTCTATCAAAACGCAGTGAGATTTTTTTTTTTTTTTTTTGCATTGAAATTATTCTCTTTTGGTGACAGGCTAATTAATGTTAGCATATTTCCATTCTTACATCCCAGAGATATTTGGACAATGGCTCTCAAGGTGCCTGCAGATCTTTCAGTTGCAACCTGTGTCTTTTCCAGACCTTAATTTTGGTAATTAGTCTCCTCTGCTCCACCATCTCTGCAGGGCTGATGGTAGCCCTGTGACTCTTCCTTCCGGTTTATGGTGATTACAAATGGGGCCTCAGAGTCACATAAGATGGGGCACCCCTGCTCCAAATGGGTCTCAGGATTCAGGAGTGCAATGCCTGGCATGGTTAGGGGACAAAGAATATTTAACGCAGCAGCCTAGCGAGCTTGAGCTTTTTAGGACAATTAAGAGGATGCTTTGGAAAGTGCAAAAGTAGATTAATGAATACACAAATGCCTTTGATTTATTATTATCACTCTTAAGTGTCAGAATTAATGGAATAACACATCAAAGGTAGTGTCCTCATTAAGGAGGGAGGGCTTCATAAACAGGAGTAGTGGAGAGAAAGGAATTAGACATGGTGAAGAGGTGTCATAACCAACTCCAGTGCCTGATCCAGGTCTGTAGAAGCAATCCTTCAGTCTGAGCATTCCCTGTGGTCAAGCCCAAGCCTTGGGGCCAGAGTTAAAGGAAAAGAGAAAGAAAGAAAGAAAAAGAAAGAAAGAAAGAAAGAAAGAAAGGAAGAAGGAAAGCAAGAAAGCAAGAAAGAAAGAAAGAAAGAAAGGAAGAAAGAGAGAGAGAGAAAGGGAGAGAGAAAGGGAGAGAGAAGGAGGGAGGCAGGGAGGGAGGAAGAAAGGAAGGAAGGAAGGAAGGAAGGAAGGAAAGTGAGTATGGGTGAGATAAATAGAGAAGCCAGTAAGGACACAGACAAGTTATCTTCTGTATTTACTGTAAAGGTAGAAAGCTGTTTTCTCTGTTGTCCAATTCAAGGGCACATAGTGAAAGTATTTTATAGAGGAAAATGAAACAGCTAGAGGTTAAGTGGGTAGCTGGGAGGAGCACCCAGGCCTTCTGGCTTCTGGTCCAGTGCAGCTGTTCTTCCTCTTCATCCTGGGCCACACCCCAGACCATAGACTGAGTCATCCAAATAAAGTAAAACTAAACAAAACAGGCAAACCTTTCTGCAGCCTTAATCAAAGCAACTCAAGGGGGCATTCCAGAGACATTAACCAGATCATGACATAAGGGTCATATTTTCAAGTCAAGGAGTATCACAAAACACATATTGATCTAATTTGGGTTGTTATAAGAAGTGGAAGAGTAAAAAATTTAAAGGGTGTGTAGACCTGAAACATTTAAGAATGCATTGTTCAAAGCTAAATTGTTAGTGTAGCTGAGAGCTTACACTTATCAATATCATTTTTATCTTCTACTCTTAACTTCTTTTTTATGTTACACCCTTAACTTTCTCATTGGATGAAGGAAACAAAAAACAAAGGCAAAGATTTTCCTCTTATATTAGAGTCAACATATACCCACTTCAGAAAATTTGGAAAATAAACAAACATATCAGGAATAAAAAGAAAAACTTGCTATAAATGTTGACATACCCATACTTTGGAGTGTTTGAGTGGTGAGACCATAAACAACAGTCACTGTGAGCTGCATTTGGACAGACCTAACTATCCAATTAGTTGGTCTAATCCTAACTCTGCTCCTTCATATCAGTGGGTCTCTGAGAGAATTATTCCCTTCATGTGTCATTATCTCCATTACAAAATGGAGTTATTAAGAGTACCTATATCGTAGAATTGCCTGAGAGGAGCAAAAGCTGTGTGTTAAGTGTCTGGCATGGCAGTACTTAGCAGGGTTTATTAAGCACAAACTATTTTTCCCAGACAGTGGGTTCAGCTTCATACACAGATTATCAAGTCATCTGAGGAGGAACTCAATTTTGATCATCCAACCCAGAATAAGAAGAAAATAAGTATTGGCTATAATTATTGCCAATATTTTTCCCAGAGATAGTTTCCAAAGTCGAGGTCACATAATATGCATAATTCTTCACATTTAAATGTAGTGTTGTAGCATAAATCCTACTGTTTATAAACACTCAAATATTTTTGGTATCTACAAATTACTCCAATATAGTACATTAAATAGTTTACTTAAGTAATCCTCAACTATTGTAATTTTACATTTTTAAAATTATAGTAAAAGTGAAGAGAGCATTTTTTATTTATCAACTTTTTAAGGGATTTCAGATATTCGCTCACTTAGAATAAAATTAGTGGATCAACACTTAAGTACACTTTTAAGGTGTAGGTTGCATATTTATGAATTACTTTACACATTGTAGACTTGATAATTTTATTCTCTTTATATGAAAATAGACTGAATAGAAATTTAGAACTCTGCCTCCAGCTTAAATAGTATGTTCTTATATCATTAAACAGTCCAAACCAAGTAACCCCCAATTTACCATAGGTAAGTCAGTCAATGCTGAGAACTTAGAGTGCATTTTATCATAACATTGGGCTTTGCATATGCATAACAGTTAAGTCCAAAAAAGCCCACTTAGCACATAACATTTTATAACAGAAGCATTTGCCAATTGTTCTCAAAAACTAGATATTGGTAAAAAAAAATTATGGAGAAGTGGATTCAAAATTTTAAATGGGACAAAATCTCTGCTTCCTCAAGCTCACCTGCCTACCAGACAGCAGCAACCAAGTTTCCCATGCCCTAATAGTAGGTGTATCTGGTGGACTCATTAGCGTGGGGCTTCCAGAAGGCAGGGTGAAGGCTGGTAATGAAGACTGGAGAAGCAGGTTGCAGTATGTCTTTGCTGTGAAGCTGTGTGCTACACATTAAGAAACCCGGGAGGCATCTCCCACACTTCCCTCTGCCCCGTTCCACATATCTGTTTAACCTGGTTTTGGTTTCTACCTTCAATGTGTCCCTCAAATCTTTTACCAACACCACATTCCACTTCTGCATTTTAGCTCAGACCACCATTATCCTGACACCATTTGTTAGGCCAACAAATGTAGCCAAAGGACAGTGAGCTATAAGAATTCGACCGAGGGTAAGATTGAGACTTCCTGTGAGGAAACTAAAATGTATTATGAAAGAGATCATTTAAAGTCCTTGTTAGCTATAGTAACATTCCTTAAAATCATGTGTTTTGTGTTTTTCAGCAGGTTAGGGTGATTTAGGTCAGTTGGAACAAGGACAGTCCCCAGAGAACGTCTTTTGTTGGTCCCGTTACTTATGGTTAGATTTTCCTTTTGAAAAAATCTGTTTCATTAAATATTTATACATTACTTTTAATGTTTGTGTAATATTTGATTCAAATGATTGTATCATGATTTACTATAAGTTCACCCATATTTGAAACCTTAGTTTCGTTTTTTGTTTTCTTAATTTTGACCTGTTATAAACAACACTATGGTGGATATATTTCTAGGTATAACATTATGAATCTTCATGATTATTTCCTTAGGACACATTCTTGGTGAGAGAAATGATGAGAAATGATGAGTGCAAGATGCCTTCCAAAAATATCATACCAAGGTTCATTGAGACAAATGAATAGCTTATGATCATACATATGTGTAATACATATGTACATGTACACATATAAACACATCAACATATAAGCCAATGAGTAGCATATGTATGTTCATACAGACACATTTTTATTTTAAGTTTTTAGTACTAAAGAAATTGAATTTTTATAGTTCTCAAATATTTCACTAGGAAAAAGAAAAAAAAATTCTGACTATTATAACAATAAATATTCCAGGTGAAATTAAGATATTTTATCATGTCCCTAATCTCAAATCATTCTGGAGTATTAATTGGAATTGTACTATCTTTATGAATTAACTTGTGGACAATTGTCATTTATATAACATATGGTCTCTGTATTAGAGCATTCCATGTTTCACCATTTATTAAAATCTTCTTAAGTGTCATTCAGGAAAAGCATTTGTAATTTTATTTAAGTGGATCTTAAGAAGGCTTATTGATACAAATATTCCTAGACATTTACACTTTTGATTTTATAGTAAATAGTAGATTTCTAAAATATTATAGTCCAACAGGTATTGTTGCTCAATAGGTAAATATTTATTTTCTTATCTTTCTTATCTTATCTTCAGTGGACAAATGGCAAGTCCTTTTTTCCATTCTCTTTTCATATAACACTTTTTTAACCCCTGTAACTACTATAATCAGGCCTGGCCTGGTGGACTTGGTAAGATGGCCATTCTCAGAAGTCAGTTGTAGGATAAATCTCAAAACAGAAATGTGAATCCAGAGTAATTTATATACTGAGCATGAAAGATAGCAGGTATGACTGAGAAGAAGAGGAAGAAAAAAAGCCCCATCAGCCATGGAACAGAATATAGAACATTCTAAACAACCTTTAAATTTATTTTATATTTAAATTAAATGTTATATTTATATTGGGTTATTTTTTTCTCTGCATTAAATGCTGTTTAGTTACTTATGAATGAAAGGGGGAAAGCATGTTAACAAAATAATTATTGGATTGGAAACTATATCTCATCCTAAATTTATTTTTCCTCATTTGTTGATGACAAGGTTTATACTGTATTTTATTATTTGAAGGATTAATTTTATAGAAAGACTGCAAAAAAAAAGGTTATTCAGGAAAATGGAAGTACTCAGGAAAAATACAAAGGGTGGTTAGAAGAAATAAGAGTTGGTAAAATGAGTGCAGTTTAGGTGAAAAGAGAGTGGGGGAAGAAGCTACATCTTAGTGACTTGTGTCAAAACCTAGGTAGATTTGACCCTTTTTCAGAGAGCACAAAGCCCCTGTCTGAGCAGGTGTGGAACCTGCAACACAGGTAAAGTTCTCCTGGACTTTATTTTTTTTTCCATCTTATGACAAATTCCCAGGGTAGATACCATTTACACCATAATTTCCACATTATTGTTCAGTTTGGGACCTTGGAAGCCTGAATTTTCTTAGTCTTTGAAATAGTGAGGATTAATGAAATCTACCTTAAAGCATTCAGGTGACTATAAACATGGAGGCTTCACCCCTAACTCAAACAGATTTGTAGCTCCTAAAAATACATTTGGTCAGTTCTGAGTCCCTCATAACAACCTATCGTGGTCTCTCCTTTATGCCTTATCAAAAATCACCTATTGCCTGGGAGAATAGAAATGGAAAAGACCCTCACCCTCATTAAGCTTTCTTATCCATTTCTCTGTTGTCTGTATCTACCCCACTAGAATAATTTTCCTAAGAGAGTGGATTCAGTTTCTCATCCCCAGCTTATCCCCAGTGCCGGAATCAATGTCTGTCACATAGTAAGGAATCAACAAATATGTGTTGAACAAATAATGAATGGAATCATGGGCTACAGTACAATATTTTTTGTACAAACAGGCTGATTGCCAGGAAGGCAAAGTGTATTTGTCCTAAATAAAACATCATAGAGTTTTGAAAATGGCATTTCAATTTTTAAATTACTCTTTAACTGTCCTATTTATTTTTTTTTTGTTTTGTTTAACACAGCCTGTATCTTCAATGATAGGCCTGGTGAGGGCAAGGATATTTGGCTTCTATAATTACTTATTTCTCTTCCCAAGGAGCCCTGCAGTTCTGTCATCTGAACTAGTACACCAACCCACTATAGAGTAGAATGAATTTAGTTGTTTTTTCTACTTGTCATGAAGTAACCATTCCAAACTACCTTATTGGATTTACATTGAATATGGGCAAAATATTTGATCAAATCAGTTAATTCCTATATGAGTAATTGGGGGTATTTAACCAGAAGAAGAGATGAATACAGAGGAGGCAAAAATATCATCTTCAAGTACCTGAAAGTCTGACTTGTCATTTAGAAGAAAGTGTGGAGTGTGACCTTGTTCAGTGTTGCACATATTATATTGTCCCTTCCTGTGACTCTTCCAGACAAGAAAGGGAGCAGGAATGAGCTCAGTATCATCAGTAACCTGCAATCAGGTGGAACTGCCAAAGCCAACAGTTCTCCAGATGTACAAAGTTTTCCAAAAGTGGAGCAATACAAGGAGAGGCTAAGTTGCTGTATGAATTTTCATCAATGTAGTAAGAATGACTTCTTCACTATGTGAGAAAAGAAATGACCCAGGTGTTCCTTTATTTGGATTCCAACTCTAAATTCCCAGGAATGTTGACTGAATGAGTACCTAAAATATATTTTTCATTCCCCAAGAGGTTAGGTAAGTCTATGAAAAGTGTAAACCTTGCAACATATCTTAAGGAGGTTGCAATCTGATGGAGGAATCCAGTATTAAGTGTAAGAATGCAATGCAGGAGCTAAACGAAAGGACTTCAGAGTGTAGGGTTGTTTAGTACCATAATTTCCCATAACAATAAAATTGAGGGCAGGTGAGTGGTTTCTCTGGGCTGGCAGAATGTTCTCTGTTACATTAGTCCATGTATTCCTATTTGAGGGGCTCTGAGATGGGCTTTGAAAAGTCAGGAATGTGGATCCAGGAATGTGAGTTCAACAATTGGTTGCTGTTGAACCCAATTTGTGGGCCTGATGAACAATGAAGCCGAACAAACTGAAAGATCGGAGTTTGGAGCAATGAAAGTTTATTGCAAGGGCCAAATAGGGAGAATGGGCAGCTTGTGCTCAAAAGGGCCAAACTCCTTTGTCAGGGAAGAGTTTTTAAAAGTAAAATTTGGGATGAGGGCTGCAGCATGTGTGACTTTCTTTTGATTACTTGGTGGTGCAGTAACAGAGTGATGTCTCCAATATCTCAACCTTCTGCTTCCAACCAGTCTGGGGTCTGTGTTCTTTTGGTCAACATATAGTCACTATCCTCCACCTGGGTGAAGGTCTTAGTTTCCATGGAACAGCTCAAAGATGTGAATAAGATTGTTATTTATATTACTTCAGGATGAACTAGGAGGCCTGTGACTCTATTTTCCTACTAATTGCTTGAATCTGCTCTTTGGAACTTGAGGAAGTCCTAGAAGACAAAAGACTTTTTTTTTTCTACAAATAAGAAACAGGGGACATGGAGAGGTTTTTGTAACTGGGAGTTCCCCCCAGGGTCCTGTTCAGTTTCATGGTCACCAAAAGACCTTGGTTGCAAAGGGTCTTACAGGGATGGGTCTAAAAATCCTCAGAAAAAAATGAATGGATATTTGAGAACTGAATTAGACATTCTCAGTTTTGAGTACTTTTAGAGTTTTGTAACTTTGCTCACTCCTGGGCTTAAATGGAGAGAAAGATATGTCACCAAGGTGAACATTGAAATTTATAAGCAACCCCTTCTCAATTTATAGTTGCTTCTTGTTTAATATATAGTTTATTTCATTCCTAACATCTGCCCTGTGAGGAAGATATCATTATTTCCATTTTACAGATAAAGGAATTAAATATGAATATTCTTAGGATATAGCTCTTACCCCGATTAAAAATCCAACTAAAACAACTGGACTGTGAATGGAGTTTGGTGGTAAAATTTGAGATTGGGAAATTACACCAATATGTTAAGGTGGAGGGGTACACATGTGACTCTTTAGAATTATCTATTCTCTATAGATATATTCTACTATCTATATATAAATAGATATATTCTACTGTCATCTTGGAGGCAGTTGAGTAACCCCTGTGGTAGAAATCCTCTAGAATAGCTTCCAATGCCTCTTCTTCATAGTATTCATGCTCTTGTATCTTCCTTTCCCTTTAAGTCATTTAAGTAAGTTTGAATTTACTAATTCTTTCCTTATGAGTAGAATACAATGAAAGTGATGGGCTGTCACTTCTAAGTTAGATCACAACAGCACAGTGACTTTTGTCTTGTCCTCGCTGGCTCTTTTTCTCAGAGCCCTTGCTCCAAGAGTCAGTGAAGACTTGAGGTCTGTCAACAGCCATTTGAGTGAGCTTGTAAGCAGATCCTTCTTCATTGAGCCTTATGATGATTACAGGCCAGGCCTACATCTTGATGGCAACCTTGTGAGTGGCCCTGAATCAGAGGTACCCAGCTAAGACTGATCCAGACTCCTGACCATGGAATTTATGAGATGATAAATGATGACTGCTTTAAGCTTCTGCATTTTGGCATATTCATTACACAGAAAGAAATAATGAATACACCAATCATATTAAAAGTGAGATATCTTTGGGACATAGAAAAATTTAGGAAGATTTTGGGAAGAAGAGAGGTAGTTTGAATTATAAATACTTGAATAATAGAAAGCTTTGGATCGGTGTAGAAAATGTCGTAAATATACAAAGACACTCAGGCTAATTGACCTTGCTATAGCTTAGCAGGGCAGGAGATGTTGGGCAACAAACATGGAGTAAAAGTTGATGCACTGGGAAATAATAAAACTTAAAATGGCTACTTGTCTACTTAGGGCAGTTGTTCCTAAATTTGTCAACTACAAGGATGCTTTCTTCTTCTTCACTATAGGAACCATATAAAACCAACCTTGTCACACTCTCACTTAAAACCTTTTAATGATGCCCTACTGCCCACGCAAAAATGCCTAACCCTCCTGTGCATCACGTTAGTCCCTCCATCACAGAGCTCCTGCCTGCCTCTTCAGATGCATCTCTTATCAACCTCTCCCTCAAACTTCCTGCTCCGAGCTCTCTAACTGCGTCAAAGTCTTTAACATCTCTTGCCCTTGTAGACATGATCTTGCTTCCCTGGAAAGTTCTTTACCACCTTCTTCAAAAGTTAACTACACATTGCCTTTTACGATTCTGTTGAAGCATCCCACCAGCCAGGAAATCTTTCCTTTCTGTGTGACCCCTGAGGAACAGTTGTAAATGACAATTGTAGAATATACCATGTTGTAATGCCATCATCTTTTCATAGGTCTTTCTTCCAGCCCTTTCTCCCCATAGGCACTGAACTAAATTGCCCCATCATTTTAAATATTTTACCAAGAAACCTGTTTTTATCATTTTCCTTTTTACTTAACCAGAAGCTTATATAGCTGCCCAATAGAGCTTAAGATCAGGATGAGTTAAGATCACGATACATTAAGATATACTGAATCTGTATCATCCATATCAAAAGCAGATTATTTCAACACTCCTGTAACTTTATAGAAATGAAGGTAAGGTTTCTGTTTGTCTCTTTAAAATGTTTCAGTAGCTCAAAGACCCCCACTGGTGCTCTTGGGACCTATGGGGCTCTTTGCAGGACCCTCTGATTTCTAGTTTTCCTCCCAGAATCTGTCGACCTTCTGTAAATTAGAAAGACAAAATAAAATTAAAAAACCAGTACATAGTCTTCTTTTATATATGTCTCTTGAGTGAGTTCTCAGAAGTGCTGTAGCAGTGTTTTTCAACATATCAAAGCCTCTGCGGTATGGTTTGTTGTTGTTGGTTTCAATCAAACACAATTCAAACTACTATATTCATGCACCCCTTATATCTCATGGTTCTTCACATTTTTTATTTAGCAAAAACTAATATAATATTACAAAAAAAAATAGTGACCAAAATCTCCCTAGAAGAATGACAGATTTTGAAATCTAAGCAAGAATCAGAGACTGCCTGGTGCAATATTTTAGTTTTTATAGTGGTTAATAGCAATAATCTCAGTGACCTCATGCTCCAAGGAAGTTCCAGCCCAGGGGTCTCCCCATTATATCACCAATCCCCAACCCCAACCAACATTTGGTCTACATGAAAAATGGAAATGATGTGGGAACTGAGACAAATCAATAATTTTCTATTTTTTAGGCAAAAGCAAATTGTCTCAATTTTGCTTCAACTTTCTAAATATTTGGGACCAATAATATTTCCACTTTAACAATGCAAATTTTAGCCCTAGGCTTCACTTCCTTTTGTCTATATGAAGAGCCTACGTACCAGATTTGGGGGTCAAGCAATGTGTAGCATTTTTATGGTGGTGTGCTGGCTCACATTTTCTCTGAGATCCTGCCTTCAGTTTTACATATTCCTTTTGTGTGTGAAATCATAGATCACAGCCTGAAGTTAAGCTGGCTGACAGAGCATAAATTGAATCACTTCCTGGGAGCAAGGATTCAACTCTGGAAACATCCAGTGCATTCTGCTAGCAAGCCTTGTGCTATACATGCCTCAAGGGGATTTCCCCAGGATGTTTTTTATGAGAAACATTTATAAAAACTACCCCCTGGGGCTTCCCTGGTGGCTCAGTGGTTGAGAGTACGCCTGCTGATGCAGGGGACACAGGTTTGTGCCCCGGTCCGGGAAGATCCCACATGCCACGGAGTGGCTGGGCTCGTGAGCCATGGCCGCTGAGACTGCGCGTGCAACGGGAGAGGCCACAGCAGTGAGAGGCCCACGTACCACACACACACACACACACACACACACACACACACACAAAATAAATAAATAAAACTACCCACTGTGCAAATCTGACATCACTTAGAGGTTTCCATAAAACTCATAGGCGCATTGCACAATTCTGTGAAGAGAAAGTAGTGACAATCCCACAAAGAGACCTCCTGAGGGAAACAGGGGCCCGAGCATTCAGGAGGAAAACCCAAGTCTGTTGGATACAAAGGTACTGGGGTTCTGATTCTTCCTTTGCCTTCTTGTTTTACTTGAAAAAAGTCAGACCATGTGTCAAGATTCTAAGTACCCACGGAATCTTATTTTTCAAGGGTTCAAGAAAAAAACAAACAAACAAAAATATATTTTTCATTCCCCAAGAGGTTAGATAAGTCTATGAAAAGTGTAAAACTTGCAACGTGTCTTAAGGAGGTTGCAATCTGATGGAGGAATCCAGTATTAAGTGTAAGAATGCAATGCAGGAGTTAAACGAGGGGACTTCAGAGTGTAGGGTTGTTTAGTACCATAATTTCCCATAGCAATAACATTGAGGGCAGGTGAGTGTTTCTAATCAGTTTGGGCTGGCTACTATAGCAAATTACCATAGACTGGGTGGAATGAAGCATTTATTTCTCATAGTTCTGGAGGCCGGAAGTCTGAGATCAATGTGCTGGCAAATACATTATCTGTTGAGAACCTAGTTATTGGTTTGCAGATGGCCATCTTCTTGCTATATCTTCAGATGGTGAAGAGCAAGAGAGAGGGCTAGCTCTCTTCCTCTTCTTATAAGGACCCTAATCCCATTGAGACTCCACCCTCTTGACCTAATTTCCTCCCAGATGCTCCACCTCCCAATATCATCATAGTAGGGCTCTGATTTCAACATATGAATTTTGAGGAAGCACAAACATGCAGCCTCTAACGTGTCCCCTTAATCACCACAATCTATTCTTCCTTCCACAGTAATTGAGATGGAGCTAAGCACATAGCAAAACTACATTCCCAACTACCTTCTCAGCTAGAGAAAGTCAAAATCTAAGTTCTCCCCAGTGGAGTGTGGGCACAAGTGATGTGTGTGTGTGTGTCTTCAGATGTAAACCGTATGATTGAGGGTGTGGCTTCTCCCCACTTTCTTCTCCATCTTCACCTGCTGGAACCCAGACAGGGTAGAACCATGCAGATATTAGGGAGGTCCCCAGATGGCCTCATGGAGCAGAACACCTACCAGGTGAAAGCTGATCTAGGTCTTTCATGAGCAAGAGAAATATATCACTAAATATTATATTTCGTGAAAAATCATAACCACTTTGCCATTTCCTAATGAATGTAAGAGTGAGCTAACATTTATATTGTATACCTATACCAATTAGATGCTTCACTGAAAACTTCTTATAACAATTCTGCAAGGTGGATGTGATTATTCTTATTTTACAGATAAAGAAAATAAGTCTAAAGAGCAGTTAACTAACTTGACCAAGGTTGCACAGAAGACAGTAAAATGTTTTGGTGAGGAGTGGAATCTTGAGTCTCTGACAAAGCCTACCTATGTCACTCATTAGAATGTAACCATTAATCTTACAAAGCCTCATTTTCTTCTTCTGTAAAATAAGAATAATGATAGAACCTGTCTCATAGGGTTCTTGGGAGGATTAAATGAGATAATATACCTAAGGTGCCTGGAATATAGTTAGAGCTCCATAGGTGCTGATATCTTTTTTTCCAGTGCTAGTAAGTGGTTGTGAAAAATTCAAATGCAAATCTCTGAAGCTCCAAAACTCATAATCATGCCACCCAAAGAGCAGGCTCTGGTGTTTAGATCTTGTTCTCCTCTGTGCCGCCTGTTTCACACCTTTGGAGTATGTCTTCCCAGTCTTTCCACACCTGTGGATGCTCTAATTCTAGCTTTTAAGGCCATGGGAAGATATTATATTTGCTACTGAAACTAACAGTGGTGATAAAGAAAATTCAGTTTCTTGCCATTAGAATGATTTTCCTCCATATCCAGGGAAAATATTTCATCCATTTAATACACAATGCAGTTACATAGGTCTTCCAGTCAAAATACTCCAACATGTATATTTTAAAAAATAATTAAGATATCATACCTTCCCTTACAGGACTTTGGAGCTAAATGTGCAGCAGTATTTTGTCTGTTCTTTTTGTGTGTGTGTGTGTGCTGAGGTTACTTCTCTTTCTTCCTAAGTATTCATGTACTGGCTCTGCCGGTCCCTTTCCTGCAAGCACACAAATGTGGCCATGCAAAGACTTGCATATGAAATAATTCACATCCCAAAACATAGATGCCCTTGACTGATATCAGTCTCCAGTTTGGTCTGTAGTCCTTTAACTTCCTAACAGAATGTTTATCATCATAAGTAAAAAAAAATTACGAAGCCTTCTCATATTTCTCTAGAAGAGCCCCATACAACAGAACTTTCTGCAGTGATGGAAATCCTTTATATCTGGACTGACCAATAGGATAGCCAACAGCCACATATATCTTGGGGCTTGAGCTACATTGAGTACTTGAGGTGTAGCTAGTGGGACTGAGAAATTGAATTTTTAATTACTGCATATTTAATTTTAATTAATTGAAATGTAAATGGCAACATGTAGCTGGTGGCTACTGTATTCACAACACATTTCTGAAGTCTAGATGAGCAATGTCCAATAGAAATGTAATATAAGTCACATATGTACTTTTAAATTTTCTAGTAGCCACATTAAAAAGTTAACAAGAAGATTCAGGTGAAAGTTATTTTAACAGTATATTTTGTTCTTCTATCACCATGTAATCTTGTAAAATAAAATAAACAAGTACTTGACATTAAACTTTTGATGATGAAGTATTTAACATTGTTTTTTCATCATGTTGAGTGTATGGAAATATCTTTATATATTTTACACTCTCTGTATATCTCAGTTCAAACTAGACAGATTTCAAGCGCTCACCAGACACATGTGGCTGGTGGTTACTATATTGGATACAGCAGCCCTATCCCATTAAAATGTATACTTTTTAGTGGCAGGATTGTGTCTTTTTCATCAATAAATCCCTTGCTTGCAACACCATGCTGGCCCATAACATCTTTAATAAATATGTGTTTACTGACTCGCATCCACAGTGATCAATTCTCACTCTGGATTTACAGGTAAACCAAAGAATGCTTGCAATAATATATTAAGCTCTTCTACTAGCTCTCCTATTTAGAGCTAAATGTTTATTTTTACAACTACCTAACAAGAGCTATGAGTTTCATGTGTATCATCAAGTGTAATGTTTTAGAGCAGGGATCAGCAAACTTTTACTGTAAAGGGCCAAATAGTAAAGGTTTTAAATTTTGCAAGCCATACAGGCACTGTGGGCAACCACTCACCTCTGCTGCTCTAAGGTAAATGAAGCTATAAATGATATGTAAATGAATGAGTATGGCTGGGTTCCTATAAAATTTTATTTACAAAATCATGTAGTGGTCAGGATTTGGCTCTGAGGGCTGTATTTTGCCAATCTCTGCTTCAGAGTAAGGTCTGTATTTTAAATTTATTTTGTACCTCACACTTCTCCTATAGTACTACATAAACTAGAGGCACTTAATATATAAATGTTTAGTAAATATGAGAAGAAAGTACTCTGCTTATGCATAAAACCATTAACTCATATAGTAATTTATTCATTCACAAAATGTGTATTGCCTATTTAAATTGCTGCGTCCTCACTTTTGCAACATGCTAGACATGTAGTGAGTGATTAACAAATGTTTAATAACAAAAAAATAGATTAAATGATCTGCTAAGGGCTGAAAGAAGCCAGGAAAACTTCAGAGAGGTGGTGACATTTATACTGAGTATTAACAGTGAGTAGAAGTGTAGTGAAGAAAACTGACACACACTCCTCAGTCAGGTGATCAAGGTCAACATAAATCATAAATCATGTCGATAAATCATGTATCATGTCAATAGTATGTACTCATGATGTGATGAAAGTAGTGATTTTCTTCTGTGTTTTTCCTTTCAATAACTCATAACTGGGGTTTTATCGTGTGAAGAACATCAGATAACTTTCAATATAGGGGCATCCTAGAAAATATCTGACCAGTACTCCTCAAAATGTCAGGGTCATCAAAAGTGAGAAAAGTCTGAAAGGCTGTCACCCTTAAGATACGCCTAAGGAGACATGACAACCTAATGTAATGTGGTGTCATGGGTGGGATCCTGGGACAGAAAAGGAACACTATGAAAAAACTAAGGAAATAGGAATGAAGTATGAACTTTAGTTAGTAAGAACATACCAATATTGTTTCATTAATTGTGACAAATGTACCATACTAATTAATGTAAGATGTTAATAATAAGGGAAATTGGGTGTGGGATATAAGGAAACAGTCTGTACTGTCTGCTTAATTTTTCTGTAAGTATAAAAGTGTTCTGAAAATATAGTCTATTTAAAAATAAATAAATAAAGAGCAGATACAGCCTCCCAGCTAGCAGGACTGGAGTGCTAACTGCAAAATGCCACACACACACACACACACACACACACACACACACACACACAAATAGGGTTCACCAGAAAGAAGAAAAGGGCACATCATTGCAGTTAGCATGAACACCATGTACAGAGACATGGTGACTTGGTGTATTCTGTGCCCTGCACCTCTTGTAACAGCCAGGGAGAGGCATGGGATGTGTTGAGGTGGAGTGGGGTAAACATGACCAAATTTATTTTTTAAAACTGAAGGGCAGTGGTCAGATTAGGACCAGAGGTAATTTTCAGGGGACAGTGAAATGGTAGTAGGGGTTGAGTATATTTCTTTTTGCAGTAAGGTAACATTTGTAGCATTAATCTCTTTTTCACTATTTAAAACTAATAAAATCTATTTATTAGGTATTGAAATAAGTGTATTAGTATCCTGTGGCTTTTGTAACAAATTACCACAAAAAAATGTTGGCTTATAAACAATACTTTATCTGTTTCTTTTCACTATTTAAAACTACCTTCTAGGCTGAGTCATTTTCTACCAGCAAAGAGAGTCCCAGAAGAACTAAGATCGATTTATTCTAATTTCTTTTCTTTTCTTCTGTTATTCAATTCCTGTTGTGATAATGGTACTGAGGAGTGAAGACTTTGAGTGTCTAGAACTATGTTAAGGCACTCGGTATGAAGTTTACACAGTAAACTCTAATATTCTCTGTTAATATCCCCATTGTATAGATGAGTAAACAGAGGCACAAGAGAGACTGAGTTACTAGTCCTAGGCCTAACAGGAAGAATCCAAATCTTTACACAACATGGTACGATTGTTGCCCTAACAAGTATTATTGTGATTAAAAGTGATACTCTTTTGTTTAAGTGAGAGATGGTTACGGTTATTATTTTTGCTTTAAAGATTCTCATTACTGGATAAGTGAACCCACATAGACTTGTGAAAAGGAAACATCCCTAAACCAGGATACAGACCTGATACCCTAGCAGAAGATTTTGAAAATATGTCACCCTAGGTCACCAGATGGTGCAATGTTCATCTCAGTATTGATGACACTACTACAGAATTGGAAAAAAATCTATGTGTAAAAAGCTATTTATTAGGTGTCGAAGCAAGTGTATTAGTATCCTGTGGCTTTTGTAACAAATTACCACACACACAAAAAAAATGTTGGCTTAAAAACAAAAGAAATTTATCTCTCAAAATTTTGGAGGCCATAAGTCTAAAATCAAGGCGTTGGCTGGACCACATTTCTACTGAAAGTTCTAGAGGAGATTCCTTCCTTGTCTCTTTTAACTTCAGATGGTACCAGATATTCCTTGGCTTGGGGCTGCAAAGATCTAATCTTTGCTTCCATCTTCACATGGTCCTTTTCTCTCTGTATCTGTTTCTGGTGTGTCTCTTTTAAGGAATTTTGCCATTGGATGTAGGTCTCATCCATATAATCCAGGATGAGCTCATCTCCAGGATTTTTAACTTAATTACATCTGCAGAGATTATTTTTCCAAAAAAGGTCACATTCACAGGTTCCAGGAATTGAAATGTACCTTTCTGGGACCATTATTTAAACTAATTCACCTAAAAAAAATCATCCAAGATTCTATGATTCTATGAATTCCATTAAAAAAAAAAAAACAATCGGTGGGGAAAGCATCTACCCTCTTTACACCATGTGGCAATAGACACCGCCATTCATGCTGTAGTTCCTGCCTGACTCATGATTGCATTGTGCACAAGGATATTGGTCACAATTTTAGGATGACTTTCCCATGTTTTATGCTATGATCAGGCTAGAAAGTAAGCCAGTGATTAGAATCAGAATGCAGGGCTTTTGAGTTTTTCCACCTCACCAGTAATTCTGACCTGAAGTGTTCAGATCCCAGAGGTCTGAGAAAGCAGCAATAAGAGACCATGGGCTATTTCCTGTATTTTGAAGAGCTTAATTGAAATTGTTCATTTGCTTATAGGCAAGATGTGCAGGATAACCAAAATGTCAATCTCTTCTGTTTTGGACTGGAATAGAATGAACTCAATGTAGTAACACTGACTGACCCCCTAGGATTTTAAGCGATGACTAGCCATCATATAGATGTTGTCTTTGTTCATTTCAAAAACAGAAAAGTCTTGCAGCCACTATGGAAAATAGTATGGCGGTTTTTCAAAAAAACTAAAATATAACTATTGTATGACCCAGGAATTCCACTCCAGGGTATATATCTAAAAAAAAAAAAAATGAAAACACTAATTTGGAAAGATACATGCACCCCAATGTTCATAGCAGCATTATTTACAATTGCCAAGATATGGAAGCAACCTAAGTGTTCAACAGATAAATGGCTAGAGAAGATGCACTATATATACACAATGGAATACTACTCAGCCATAAAAAAGAATGAAATTTTGCCATTTGCAGCAACATGGATGGATTTGAAGGGTATTATGCTAAGTGAAATAAGTCAGATAAAGAGAGAAAAATGGTGTATGTTATCACTAATATGTATAATCTAAAAAATACAACAAACTAGTGAATATAACAAAAAGGAAGCATTCTCACAGACATAGAGAATAAACTAGTGGTTACTAGTGGGGAGAGGGGAGTGGGGAGGGGCAAGGCAGAGGTAGGGTTTTAAGAGGTACAAAGTACTATGTATAAATAAATAAGCTGCAAGAATATATTGTATACCACAGGGGATATAGACAATATTTTATAATAACTATAGATGAAGTACAATCTTTAAAAATTGTGAATCACTCTGTTGTACACCTGTAACTTATGTAATATTGTACATCAACTATATATCAATTTTTTTTAAGTTAGAAAAAGCAAACAGAAAAGTTTGGTCAGAGTTGTTCAAGATACTCTGCTTACATGTACTCTGTTATGCGCTTTAGCAAAAACTACTGTGTGTTGGGAATGAAAAGAGAAGGAGAGGTCATAATGATAACTACAATGTTTATTCCTCGCTTGTACATCATATTAAAGCAGAGTTTCATGAGCTATCTGAATCAGTGATGCACTTTCACCACCTGCACCTTGTAATTTCAGTAATTGAAGATAGCAATATACTCATACCTTAAAGATTGAAGACTTCTACTACAAGGACATTTTTTAGTGAGCCTGACTTCCAATTTCTTTGATAAAGATACATTTATTTTATCTTGTAAGCCATTCAGGATAGAGAATTAATACCGGGATCTAGTTTGAACATGGAAAAGACAAACTGTGGAGACAAGAGTCCATATATCTGTCTGTTTTACTGGCTATGGAGACAGCAATTCTAAGATCAAAAGCAATGAACTGAGATGGTAATCAGGCTGGTGAGAAAAAAAGCTTGGTAGGGACCGCTTTAGTGAGTAATCTTAGCAGCTTTCTGTTGACGCACAGCCCATGATTCAGACCTCATAGCATGTGACAGCAGAGACCTTGAATCTCTGACCATCTCCTTACTCTGACAACAAGGATTTTATCAGAGGTCTATGTAAGCCTGGGACTTTGGGCATGTATCATATCCATTCCATCTGAACAGTTAGTATAATCTTCTATCCCTGAGCTCATAATGGTTATGCAATTTCCCCAGAATGTTGGGTACTTTACCTTCAACTCTCGTGTGGAAGTTTTCCATACTGAGGAGATAAGAACAGTCTGGCTCTTTATGACATCTCTCTCATAAATATGCATTTGAAAGCACTGCAAGGTAGCATGGGTCTATGGTTAAAAATGAGGTGTCTGGTCTCAGTTGTGACTTCATGGCCTGAAGTTGCTGAAAGATTTGGTGATTGTCCAGTTAATTTGATCAATGCTGACAGCATAGTCATCCCACTCCAATGCAAAATGTGTCTGCTTCACTTCACATTTTATAATAACATGTTATTAAGATATACTTCCATACCATACAGTTTACTAATTTAATATATACTCTCCAGCATTTTTTAAAGATTTTTTTTTGATGTGGACCATTTTTAAAGTCTTTGTTACAATGTTGCTTCTGTTTTATGTTTTGGTTTTTTGGCCGTGAGGCATGCGGGATCTTCGCTCCCCAACCCGGAATTGAACCTGCACCCCTTGCATTGGAAGGCAGATTCTTATCCAGGGAGGGCCCTCTCCAGTGTTTTTTAGAATATTCAAAAAGTTGCATATAGATCAGCCCTATCTAACTTCAGAACATTTTCATCACTCCAAAAATAAACTCCATAAACGTTAACAATCACTCCTCATTCCCCCCCACCCCCGTCCCCATCCTCTGGCAACCATTGATATAATAATTTCTGTCCCTATGGATTTGCCGCATTGAATGTATGTGGAATCACATAATATGTGATCTTTTGTGTCTGGCTTCTTTCACATAATATGGTATTTTCAAGGTTCATCTAAGTTGTAGCACATATCCAGAGCTTCATTCCTTTTTATGACTAACATTCCATCGTCTGTATGTACTGCATTTTGCTTATCCTTTCATCAGTTGATAGACATTGGGGTTATTTCCACTTTGGGGCTATTATTAATAATGTTTTAAATTTTATCATTATTATTAATAGCAATTATTATTTACTATTAATATATTTTTGTATAATTTGTTATGTGAACATATTTTTTCATATCTCTTGGGAGTACAACTAGGAGTGGAATTTCTGGGTTATATGGTAACTAAGTTTAATATTTTTGAGGAACTGGCAAACTGATTTCCAACATAGTTTCATAATTTTGCCTTCCCACCAACAATGGATGATATTTCAGTTTCTTCATATCCTTGCCGAAACTTGTTATTGCCCATCGTTTCTATTATGGTCATAATAATGTGTGTGAAATGGTATTTTATTGTGGTTTTGATTTACATTTCCTTAATGACTAATGACATTGAGCATTTTCATTACTTACTAGCCATTTTTATATATTCTTTTGGGAAATGTCATTTTAGAACCTTTGCCATGTTTTCATTGGGTTTTTAAAAAACCTTTTCATTGTTAAGTTGTAATAGTTTTCTAAATATTCAGAAAATAGTTCTTTATCAGATACATGGTTTGCTAACACCATGATTTTCTAACATCATTGAATTCGCTTTTCATTTATTTGATGGTGCTCTTTGAAGCACATTTTTAATTTTGATAAAGTTCAATTTATCTATTTTTTCTTGTAATTTTGCTGTCATATCTAAGAAACTGTTATCCAATTCAATGTCATGAAGAACTCTGCCTATGTTTACTTCTCAGAGTTTTATAGTTTTATCATCTACATTTATGCCTCCCTTTCATTTAGAGTGCACTTTTGTATATGGCAGGTGGTAATGGTCAAACTTCATTCTTTTGCATGGAGATATCCACTTGTCACAGCACCATTTGTTGAGAAGACTGTCTTTTCCCCATTCAGGTTTCTTGGAACCCTTGTCAAGAAATCAATCCCCCATAAGGGTAAAGACTTATTTCTGGACTCAATTCTATTTCATTCATCTACATGTCTATTCTATGTCTGCACCACATTATTTGATTACTGTACTTTTGTAGCAAGTTTTGAAATCAGGAAGTGTGAACCCTCCAACTTTGTTATTTTTCAAGATGGTTTTGCCTATTCTCAGTCTCCTGAGTTTCCAAGTGAGTTTTGGAATTTTTCAGTTTCTGCAAAGAGGTCAGATGGTATGCTGATAGGGAGCACATTGATTTTTCAGAACAATTTGAAGAGTATTGACATTTTAACACTATTAAGTGAACATGGCATGTCTTTCCATTTATTTAGAACATCTTCAATTTATTTCAGTGATATTTTTCAGTTTTCAGTGTATTAGTGATGCACTTCTTTTTTAATTTTATTTCTATGCATTTTATTATTTTATGGTCTTGTGGATGGAATTATTTCTTAAATTTATCTTTGAAATTGAATTTTTTATATTGTTCATATCCTGCAATCATGTTTAACTCATTTATCAACTGCAATAGTTTTGTGGTGAGTTTGGTAGGATTTTATACACAAGATCATATCATCTGCAAATAGTGGTAGTTTTATATCTTCCTTTCCAATCTGGATGCTCTATTTCACTTTCTTGTCTAATTTTCCTATCTAGAATCTCCAGTACAGTGTTGAATAGAAGATATGAGATTGAAATTCGTGTCTTGTTTTGATCTTAAGGGAATGCATGCAGTCTTTTACCCTTAGATATGAAGTTAATTGTGGATTTTCCATTGCTGCTCTTTATAAGGTTAAGCAAGTTCCATTCTACTCCTAGGTTTGTTATGTGTTTTATCATGAAAATGTGTTGAATATTATAAAATTTTTCTGCATCTTTTGAGCTAAATATATGAATTTTGTCCTTTATTCTATAATATGGAATGTATTAATCAACTTTAGTATGTTGAACCAGCCTTGAATTTCTGTAGCATATTCCATTTTGTTATGGTGTTTAAATCTTTATATATGCTGTGGGTAACAGTGGCCTTATAGAATGAGTTGGGAATTGTTTCTCATCTGTATTTTCTTTGGAAACGTTTGTGAATGATTGTTGTTAATTCTTTTTTTAAATATTTGGTAGAATTCACTATTTGGTAGAATCTATGTGGGTGGGCTTTTCTTAGTGGAAAGAATTTTTGTTACTAATTCACTGTCTTTACTTGTTATAGGTTTACTTATATCTTCTATTTCTTCTTAAAACAGCTTTAGTACTTTGTATCTTTCTATGAATTTGTTCATTTCTTCTAGATTTTGAGTTTGATGGCACATAATAGTTCATAATATTCCCTTATATTTTACTTTCTATATATGTCTTAGGTGATGTCCTTCTTTTATTCCTAATTGGAATTTTCTTTCTTTCTTAGTTAGGCTAGGTAATGGTTTGTCAATTCTGTTGATCTTTTCAAGAACCAACTTTTTATTTTGTTGATTTTCCTTATTGTTTTTCTTCTTTATTTTTCATTAATTTCTGCACTAATCTGTATTATTTCCTTCCTTCTGCTTGTTTTAGTTTTAATATTCTTTCCTTTTACTATTTTTTTCCCTAGTGGAAGGTTAAGTTATTAATCTAAATTCTTTTTTAATATAAATGTTTACAGCTGTACATTTTCTTCTGATGACTGCTTTAACTATGCCTCATAAGTTTTGTGTTACCATTTTAATTCAGTTCAAAGTATTTTGTAATTTCCCCTTTACTTATAGGGGAAATTACAAAGAAGAACCCCACTGATTCTTCTCAGCCCATTCATTACTTAGGAACATGTTTAATTTCTGCATATTTCTAAATTACAAAACAATTGCTCCAATGAGCTCCATTCCTACTCCCCTCATCTCCACTGTATGGACATACAAATTACAAATGTATACACTATAAACATATCAACACAGTTTTATAAGGATTGCTTTATGCAGTTTTTAAAAATCAGAGAGGATTAGAAAAGTGTTACAAATGAAAATACACTGATACTGTCTTTTATATTTACCTATGTATTTACCTCAACCAGTGTTCTTTATTTCTTCATGTGGATTTAAGTTACTGTTTAATATCCTTTTATTTCAGCTTGAAGTTAAATGTTTTATTATTTCTTGTGGAGCAGACATGCTATCCATGAATTCTCTGATTTTATTTACTTGAGAATGTCTTAATTTCTCCCTCATTTTTCAAGGTTAATTTTGCCAGATGTAGAATTCTTAGTTGACAATCTTCTATTTCAGCACTTTAAACATGCCATCCCACTGCCTTCTGACCTTCCTGATCCCTAATGAAAAGTCAGATGTTATCTTACTAAAGATAGCTTGCAGATGATAAGTTGCTTTTCTCTTGTTACTTCTGCATTCTTTCATTATCTTGGTTTTCAGCAATTTGACTAAGATGTCTCTAAACATGGATCTCCTTGTGTTGATTCTACATAGAATTTATTGAGCTACTTCGATTACAGTATAATAATTTTTGGTCAAATTTGGGACGTTTGGGACCATTCCATCTTCAGATAGTCTTTCTACACCTTTCTCTCTCTCCAGTCCTTCCGGGGCCTACATTAGCCATATGTTGGTATGCTTGATGCTGTCCCATAAGAACCAAAAGGCCCTGTTGTTTTTATTTATTCCTTTTTCATTTTCTTTCTCAGACTGGATAATCTCAATTGACCTTTATTCATGATAACTGATTCTTCCTTCTGTCAATGTAATGCCTTGTTGAGTCCCTCTAGTGAATGTTTTATATTAGTCATTTTAATTTCCAACTGTAGAATTTCTACTTGGTTTGTTTTTTTTTGTTTTGTTTTGTTTTGTTTTAATAAAGTTAAACAGTAAAACAAAAATTCACAAGCTGCCCTGTCCACCCCCCACCTCCCTCCCCTACCCACAGTCTTCGGTACTGGCTCGCTTTCCTTCACCCCACTCACACAGACACTGGGTATCCAACTGATAGAACGAAACTGCTCTAAGTACGTGGATCATGATGAAGGGAGGAGGCGAACTGTGTCCACATTAGAGGTTAAACTGAGCAAGTCTGCATTTTCTGGGCTCTGGATGGTCTCCTTTCATTAGCAAAATTGAAAAAAGAAGTTCCCTGCACCAGATGCTTCAAAGCTGAAGCCCCCAGGACTGCCAAAGAATGCCTTGAAGATATTGTTTGCATCAAAATCACCCATATTCATGCCCTCTTCATCCAGGTCTTGTTCACTGTCATAGTGAGTCTTTTCCTTGGGATCAGAGAGAATGGTAAAAGCTTCTCTGACTTCCTTGAACTTTTTCTCCTCCTCCTTCTGAACTTCAGCAATGGCTCCACTGTGCTGATCTGGATGGTGCATCAAGGCCCATATCCAATAAGCTTTCTTGATCTCGTCCTCAGAGGCATTCTTGTCTACTCCAAGAATCTTGTAGTAATCTTTCCTCTTACTCTTCTTCAGTTCCAGCTGTGCAGTTTTTAGGAGCTGTTTGTGTTCTTTTGTTTTCTCCATCTGATATACTTTTTCATAGCCCCATACTGCTTCTTCATAGTGTTCTGTGTCCATGTAACACTGACCTCTTCTCAAGTAGGCTTTTATATAAGTGTCATCAAGCTTCACTGCACTTGTGCAGTCTTCTGTTGCATCATCTAGTTTCCTAAGCTTGGAATTAACCATACCCCAATGCCAGTAGAGTTTAGCATTTGTTTTTATATTATTGGGGTTTATCCCCAGGGCTTCTGTGTACAGTTTACATGCTAGCTTGTAATTTCCTTCTTTAAATGATTTATCCCCATCTTCTTTCTTTGCTTTAAGTGCTTTGGCATTTCTGCAAGTGATGCAGGCCTTCTCATGGTCAGGAGCCATCCTGAGAGCTTGGACAAGAAAACTGAACCACCTTCTCAATACAATCTTCATAATCAAGGCAAAGACCTCGTACATACAGAACATCGGCATTGGTGGAATCCATTCGTAAAATGTCACTGGCCACACACTGTGCTTCTGGATAATGACCCAGCATTGCTAAACATTCTGCTTTGAGGATTTTGAAGCGATGGCAGGCAGGGGCATATACTAGGGCATGGTCCATGCAAAAAACAACCTTCCGAAAATCCCACTTCTCAAAATCCTTTTCTGCTATTTTCTCATATTCTATGACTGCACTGGCATTCTTGAACTCCTGTTGTGCCTGAGCATTTTTTTGACCCAGTTCTAGGTCTCTCTGGAAACTACGACATGCCACCATGGCATTCCCTAGAGATAGGTGGCATTTGTCCTCTCGTAGATGTCCCTCACTGACTCCTGTGCATCTCCAAGAGCTTCCCAGAACTTTCCGAGCATCATCAAGGTGGCTGCTCGATTCCCGTAATAGCTAGCATTTTTAGGACACATATCTCTTTGCTTTCTCGTCATATAGCAGCTCTGGTTCGATCGCCACCATTACCACATTGCACTCCAGGGCAGCTGCCATCTTACCTCCGGAACCCTCTACTTGGTTCTTTTTTAAACTTCCTATCTCTTAACTGATATTCTTTATTTGGTGACACATATTTCTCATTTTTATATAAGTTTTCCTTTAGTTCTTTACATGTATTTATGATAGCTGATTTAAATTCGAGTAAGTTTAACATCTTACTAGAATTCTCAGGGTCAGTTCCTATTGGCTGCTTGTTTTTCCCATTGCCTGTGTATGGGTTATACTTTCTCGTTTCTTTGGGTATCTTGTAAGTTTTTATTGACTACCTAGGCATTTAGAATAATGTGCTGTGGCACCTTTAGAAATCCAATTCTCTCTCCCAGGAGGGTTTGTTGTCATTGTTATTTGTTTTATTGTTATTGTTATTTAGTATTTTATTGACTATTTCTTTAAAGTGTGTATTATTTGTTATGTGTGGCAATTGATGTGTGCTCAGTTATCCTAGTTGTAAGCTAACAAATAGAGATTTTCTTAAATGTCGCGAACCAGTAAGTCTACCAATCTTTGCTGAGAGGCTCTGTTGAGCATGTCTTTAATGTTTTGACAAGCAGTCTAACTCTCTGTCTTAGCCTTCACTTCCTGATTGTGCGGAGCCTGACAAAGCCCTAAGTTTTACCTCTGACTGGTGTCACTACCTCAGGCAACTGTTATGTTAAACTTTTGCTGCTGATTCTTTTCAGCAAATACCATACAGGTTAGGGCTGTTGACAGAGAGTGAGTTCTGAGATGGGTCAAGTAAAAACAAGCACTGAAACTGGACTTTTCATCATGCTGCAAGCAAGTCAAAGGGTGACAGTTCTCTGGGACTTTTTAGGAAGCTCCAAACTATTCTGGCTCCTCCAGTGGCTGCTAGACTACTTGATTTCACAGTTACTATAGTTGTGAGACTATTGCTTTTCAAAGCTCCCATGGAGCTGGGGAGAGAGTGATCGGATTATGGCAAGCTAAAAGACTGCAGGGCTCACTGTTTTTACTAAAATTTAGTTGTTTTTTCTTGAATAAACATTTCATGGATTTTGCAAGCCTTTAATTCATTTGCAGAGTTTATATAGCTTTTACAGGGGAGAGGATTTTCAGAAGTCTTTACTCAGACATTTGGAAATCAAGCCCCTCTGCTTCACTTTTGATGATCAAAACAAATAGTTCCCATTTGTATAGTATGCTAGTTTTTACAAAGGACCCTCACATATTACCTCTTTTTCTTTTTAAATTTTGATTTGTGAAATTTTTTTTATTTATTTATTTTTTTTGCGGTACGCGGGCCTCTCACTGTTATGGCCTCTCCCGTTGCGGAGCACAGGCTCCAGACTCGCAGGCTCAGCGGCCATGGCTCACGGGCCCAGCCGCTCCACAGCATGTGGGATCTTCCCGGACCGGGGCATGAACCCGTGACCCCTGCATCAGCAGGCGGACTCTCAACCACTGCGCCACCAGGGAAGCCCCTGTGAAATATTTTAAACATAAAAAGTAGGGAAAACAATTTATAGAGTATTCTTGTACTCACTCTCCAGATTTAACAGATGAAATATTTTGCCATATTTGCTTCATTTTTCTCTTTTTATTTTGAAAGAAAGAAATATGTTGATTATTTTTCCTTCTTACCCTCTGAAGAGGTTACTTCTCTTTTGAGGTTCACATTTGTTAATGTTAACCATATTTGCAAACTTTTGTACATGAATGCATAAAAATACATGTGTATTTATCTATATCTGTATACTGTTTTGTATGTTCTTTAAATGATAGCTTACTTTTATACATTTCTTTTTGAAGCTAGCATTTCTTTATCATTTTGACATTTATCCATGCCGATGCATATAAATCTATAGTTTAACAGAATAGTACTTCATTAAATTATCAAATATACTCTGTTTATTCAGTCTTATACCGATGACAGTTCAGGACAGTTGTTGTGAGTGGTGTGAGCTCTGAAGCCAGAAATCCTGGGCTCTAGTCCCTTTTGGGTTACTTTTATTTGTAATTTGGGGGAAATTATTTAACTTCAGTGCCTTGATTTAATCATATGGGTATAAAAATTGTACCTACCACATAATTTTTAGGATTAAATTACATAGTACAAATGAAAATCTTAAAAGAGTTCTTGGGAAACAGTAAGGCCTTGGCAAGAATTAGTTCCTATTATGAACAATGCTGCGGGAAACACCCTCATACATATCTCATGAAATTTCTGGATAATAAAATATGCAATGTCCAGCTCAAAAGAATGGTACCAAGGTGCATTTCCACTAGCTTTTCCCACATTCTAATCATATATTGATGGAATCAGACAACCAGCCTGGGTCAAGGTATTTGACATGCATATATTCAACAAAAAGACAGTGTCCAGAATGCACATTTACTGAAACCTTCTGTAAGTTTATAAGAAAAAATATTCCCATTAAAAAATGGGAAAATAGGGCTTCCCTGGTGGTGCAGTGGTTGGGAGTCTGCCTGTCGATGCAGGGGACGCAGGTTCGTGCCCCGGTCTGGGAGGATCCCGCATGCCACGGAGCGGCTCGGCCCGTGGGCCGTGGCCGCTGGGGCTGCGCGTCCGGAGGCTGTGCTCTGCAGCAGGAGAGGCCACAGCAGTGAGAGGCCCGCGTACCGCAAAAAAAAAAGGGGGGGTGGGAATAAATGTGAATAGAAAATTCACTGAAAAAGAAACTTCCATGACCAATAGAGTCAGAGAGGTTAATTGACTGACTGGTAGTTAGAAACCTTGTAAGTAAGTGATCCAAAGTAGCTTTAATGCACATTTCCCAAGTCCACACACAGACTTTCTCCACTACTCCACTTTTCTTCCAATTGATCCTCCAATTACTGAATCTCTGCTTCTCTAAGCGATGTGTAACAGCAGCGTGTTCCTCCTACTTTTGGAGTGTCCTTTTATTTAAACAAAAACATTTTTTCTAGGAAGATTTCTCTAAGCTGAAATTAGCTAGAGCAACTTGTAACACATGGTGTGTTATCTACGGATGTGTGCATGCATTTAGAAAATCTGTGTAGTTGTTTCTACAAATGTACGAATGTAACAGGTGTCCAGGCACACATGTGTTTTTCATAGCTACTGCTTGCAAAGGAGTTGATGGAGGCGATCTCCTTTCAGAATAGCAACAGGGCTAACACAGCCATTCACCACAATTCACATTTACCAAAATGAAACAGGAATTTGGCAACTTGAAGTGGAGTTACCAGAGGTTGGTATGCTCATGGGCTTCTAAAATATATGAGGGAAAAACATTTCCTATCCAATCTTTGACATTCTATGTTCCAAAAGATTTTTATTTTAACCCCAGTCTTAATTGCCCTTCAGTATCAAAATTAATTGTGTTTTCTGCTAAAAGGCCAGTGCAACTTAAGGTTGCCCTGGGGTCTCGGCAGCCAGTGCATCTTCTGTAAGTGGCTTGATTGTCGTCCGTGGAGAGGAGTGCTGGGAAAGATGTGCTTGACCAAGGCTATACATTACAGTCCAATTAATGTGAAGATCACTACATGAGTCTTTAACTTTATCTAGTAACTGTCGTAATCTCTAATGGAGACCACAGAGAGAGCAGAGGGACATTTAGAATCCACTCTCTCTGCCAGGCACAAAGGGGAATGGTTTTGGTTGTATACCTTTGTATACACCAGGGCAACTTCTCTCAATTTTTCTGTCCCCCAAATGCCTCTCTTACTCCTACCATCTCAATTAAGAATTAAAAACAAAAGCCAGAACCTTCAAGGTACATGTGAATATGGACATTACCAAGTATAGCAGTGGTTCCTAGCAAGGGCTCTGGAGTCAGGGATGTTGGTGAGAATTTCAGGATATTTGAGTTGGGTTATTAAAACCCTCTAGGCCTCAGATTCATCAGTCAATAACGGGAATGAGAATTGCATCTCTTTCATAAAATTATTAGAATGATTAAATAGCCTCTGGGTTTAAAGAATTCTGAGTCCTAAGCAATTTGTACACATTTGCTTTTATTACACTGTTCTTGAATATTAAAGAAAAATAAAGTTCTGAGTGTGTCCCAAAGTCAGGACATCCAAGGTAACTCACCATGGTTATTCATTGTGTGGTCTTCTCTTGTCAGCTTTTTAGTCGTTTTCTTTGCTGCCCTGATTCCTCTGTGGTCATTGAGCATTTTCTAAGCCCACTTGAGCTCAACTCTCTCTTTGTGATAAAAGCTTTAGTATAGAAATTTTTTGACTTCCACCATGGAAGGACTGGCCTGTTCAACCCTTCTCTTGTGAGTGCTACTTGTCAATACTGCCTTCCATCAGTGTTTCCTCATGTCTCCCTTTCTTAAAGGTTTACCTCTTGTCTCTTCATTCCTCTGTCTCACAGATCCTCTCTGAGCTTTTTAAACACCCCCACTGGATACATATCAGATTCTACTGAGAATAGGGGGAAAATGTCTGCTACTTCATACCAGAGGACTTAGTCAATTTCCTTTCTCAGTCTCTCACCCTTTGAGAACAGGGTCTTCCCTTCTCTGATAACTTCAAGGTCAAAAGTTGAATAGAAGATTTGAACCAGCCTCCATATCATGAATTACAGGATATCATACACTCTCTCTTTCTCACTATAGCACAGATATATCTATATATATATATACACATACACACATGTATACCTATGTTCTGGTACTAAGGAGACTACTCAGTGGGCTGCCACACCTAGAATTTTTAGCTAAATTTGGAACAGTGCCTAAAAAGAATTAATATTATGCTGACCAAAAATCAGGTGTGTTTGTTCAAAATCTTTTTATGCCAGGTTTATCAATATTGAAACTATATACTTTAATTAATGAATATATAAATGGATGAAATATGAGCATGAGTTGTTGCTACTATAAAAATTAAATTGATAGTTTGGGAGAGACAAGATAAAAGAAAATTACTGTCTTAGTCATTGTCTTCAGGCTACTATGACAAAAATCCCACAGACTGGGTGGCTTAAACAGCAAACATTTATTCCTCACAGTTCTGGAGGCTGGGAAATCCACGATCAAGGTGCTGGACAATTTGGTTCTTGTAAGAGCCCTCTTCCTAATTTGCAGATGGTTGCCTTCTTGTAATGTCTTCACATGATGATAAAAGAGAGGTCTATTCTTTTTCTCTTCTTATAAGGACACGAATCCCATCATGAGTGCTTCAACTTAATTACCTCCCAAAGGCCCCACCTCCTAGTACCATGATATTAGGGGTTAGAGCTTCAATATATGAATCTAAGAGTATTACAAACACAGAGTTCATAACAATCATCAAAAATATTTGTTGGGAATTAAGTATGGGTGATAAAACTAATGTGAAATAATAGCAAAAACCATGTAAGGCAGTGCGCTTAACTTGCTGAGCAAGTGTCATGTTACTGCACTTGTTACGCACCATTTTAAAGAATTGAAGATCATTGCTGATACATTATAGATGTGGCTTGTGTTCTTCATGAATTGGGTAATTTCCATAATTTAAAATAAAATAAAGTATTTTAGTTGTGCATACTTATTTTTAGGATTATTTGTTTTAAATAACTTTTAAAAAGTCCTAACCCTGTAGTCAGAGAAAAGACGTGTAAAAAGTTCAGAAATAGTTTAGAACTTTGAGGGGCATTCTAGGGTATGACCCCCATCAGGATCGATTCTCCTGTGCTATCTCCCCTGTCTTCCCCACTAAGCCAAAAGACCATGTCAGAGGAGAGAGCTATGAGGCTCAGAGACATAAACCAAAGAAAATATTTGTTATGTCATCATTCTCCATTTTGTTAGAACTAAACAAAGAACTAAAAATAAAAGGCAATAAAATTACATGAAAAATAGCCTTTATTGACATTTGTTTAGTGTTCAGGGTAAGAGGTGACTTGTGAAGATTCCAAAGAGGCCCTCTGATATACTTTCAAGGACTTTACTGAGCGTCAAAACCGAGGATGACCCTGATCCTTTGTTATGTGAAACTTTCTTTTGCAATTCATGAAACTCAGAGACAGAAAACCAAAGAACAGAGGCAAAGAAGATGGAGTGAAACTCCAGGAGAAACTAGGAGAAACAAAAAGTAAAGGAAGTCAAGAGAACAAGAGTAGAATTTTCTGAGGAGAAACACTCTTAATACACATATGTGTATTTATAAATTCACAAATAAATAATTATGAAGCTAACATTGAATGGGAGTTTACCATATGCTGTCTCCTTATAATTTCTTGCTATATAAGAAATTATTTTCTTGAGTGAAAGAAGAAGGTTTACGTTAATTCATGTGTTTCTGAAAGCCTACCTCATCCATGACAACCAGTAGACCTATGTTAATTGTATCAATCAAGGTAAAAATTTCATAAATTGCAAAAGAAATTTTGGCATGGTAAAGGATCAGGGACACCTTGGTCTTGACACTCAGTAAAGTCCTTAAAAGTGTATCAGAGGGCCTCTTTGGAATCCTCACAGGATCACCTCCTACCTCAAATTAAAAAAGTAAATAAAGGTAAATAAAGCCTAAGTAAGTAAAGGCGATATCTTATGTAACTTCACTGCTTTTTTTAAAGTTCTTTAAGACTATAACAAAATAGAGAATGATGACTTAACAAATATGAAAATTTTTTTATATTCTCTAATACATCATGAATTGATAAAGTAAATGTATGTATAATGTTAAAAATGAAAAAGTAACTTCATCATACTGTTTACAACTAAAAATTACAAATATAAATAATTTAGGGTCCATATGGATTAAAGGTGATTTATATAAATTGCTTGGCATATAGAAGGTGCTCCATACTGTTAAGTATTATTATTGCAAGGGTTTTGTAAGCTTCGTTTTATTCTCTTGGGAGACATACACATATTTTTTGTATTATTTATATGGAAAAATATTTTCCCAGTCCCAAGTGTCCAATTTATAAATGAATTTTTAGGCTAACACATTTGAATATTGTACATTATCTTCACTAAAAGTATAGAAGCTCAACCTGAAAATGGTAGGAGAAAAAACAATGCCAGGATCTTATTATTTACATCATCCTTTTGTTTCTGCCTGTTCCCAAGGTGGCCCAAATTTGAAAGTTGAGAAAAATGTAGCCAAGTCTATATTGACCAAAAGAGAAAGTTTCTTCCAAGTCATTTTATTTAAAAGGTGCCTGGAAGTTATGAGTGCAAATAAGAAAGACCAATAGAAAATAACATAGTAAAAAATGATCTCCACATTTTGTATTTAGAAATAAAAATATTTAACCAGACAAATGCTTAAAGATGAAATCACATTAACATTTATTGTAATTTTTTTTTAAATAGCAAAACAAATTTAAGTGCCCAGCTCTGGGGGACTAGTAAGTCTGATGGTGGTGCATGTGTATAATCTAATACTCAGCAGCTGGTAAAATGATAGAAAATTGCTATTTCCTACTATTTCCTGCTTCTTGCAATTGCCACGTGATTATGCTAATTTATAAGCTGAGTGTGCATTTGTGTGTGTGTGTGTGTGCATCTAGAAAGCCAAAGACAAAATGTTCACAGTCATCAGTTCTAGATATTTAGATATTTTGTGACTCCCAAAAGAAATTAATTTTTCTACCAATATTTTCTGTTTTCTATATTGATCCTCTAAACTACAATTACAAAAGGAGTTTCATGGTTATGCTTTATTTCTCATTGGTGTATGTTTTCTTTCTCCTGGGGTTCTTTGAAACATTAATCTAAGGAAAAATCTAGAAAATGAGCCAAGGTATAATTGCATAACTGTAATTTCTAGGCCTTGACAGAAGAGCCTCCTCCCACATAGCTGTCAGCAAATCAAACTCTCCACTGATGATAATGTATTAAATAAAAGCTGCTTTTTAAAATTATAACAACTACAGCATAAAAGAAAAGATGGGTTTCATATGGATTTTTAATTTTTTCCAGATCATTTCCAGACTTTCTTGTGAATTTCTTGCACCAAAAGAGCCTAGCTCAATTTCAAGTACCCCAACACTATCCCATGCATCCCACCCCAGGGGCACACAGCTCATCTCAGCCGTCAGGACTGGTTTCCCAGGGAACTGTGGGATCTCTGATCCTTGCCTGAAGACCACAGGACACCACCCTAAACTGCCCAGAAACGCTGGGAATGTAAATGGGAGTCTGACCCAGACAGGTGCTCTGCCTCTATGGGCTCTGCTCCTTCTCATTAGGCTCCAGAATAGTCTGTAGAAAGTCCCCTTGTCCTCTGCTCCAGCTTGGGTATGTCATCTGCCCTCCTCCAAGACTTGGCGGCCCCAACCAGATTTAGATGCATTAATACCATGTGCTGTTAATGGCTGGTGTCTGAAGGACGCACTGCTCACCTCTCTCCAGACCTGCTTTGTTACCTCTGACAACCACTCAAGGATGGAAGACACCTTGTGTCACTTACACTCAGAGCCAGCCCAGAAGCTAAGTATGTTCTCACTGGGGACATCAATCTCGGATGCCAAAGTCTGGAGATTTGCATTGCAAATAGCCTACCACGGTGACATTTCACCACTAGGAGCAGAACCTGAGGCATCCTCCCTGGCTAGACCCATAGAGGGAGAAACCCACTTCGTAGTCAAATTAAGTGAGGAAGGAAGGCAAGAAGGGGATGGGAAGAAATTGGACCACTTACCTTAGTTTATTTTAAACTGAAGTATAGTTGATTTACAATTTGTGTTAATTTCAGGTGTACAGCAAAGGCATTTAGTGATATATAGATATAGATATAGATATAGATATAGATATATACACACACACTAAGTATATTTAGTATATATACTTAGTGTGTGTGTATGTGTGTGTGTGTGTGTGTGTGTGTGTATATATATATATATATATATATATATATATATATATACTTTCTCAGATTCTTTTCCCTTATAGGTTAGTACAAAATATTGAGTATAATTCTCTGTGTTATATAGTAGGTCTTTGTTGGTTATCTATCTTATATACAGTAATGTGTATGTATTAAGCCCAAACTCCTAATTTATCCCTTCCCCCACCTTTCCCCTTTGGTAACCATATGGAATCTTAAAAAAATGATACAAATGAACTTATATACAAAATAGAAATGGACCGCTTGCCTTCTGAATGACACAAAGAATATTGATTTTTAAAATATTGGGGTCCTCATTCTTTTCAGATCACGAGCTGTTTCCTCCAGGACTTAGATGAGCCCTAAGAATCCAATTTCCCACCCATACCTTACACCTGATGTCCTACGCATGGCCTGTGAATGGTCTTTTCCTGACCCATGTCTTCTGGAAAGCTATTTCTTGGTTTGTTTTCTTCAGTTCTTATGTGTCATTTAGATCTCTTACTACTTTGATTCTCTAGCATTTTCCATCTTTAACAAGGACTCATCTTTGGGAATTAAATAGGTTAGTGTATCAAAAAGGCTTTGCACTTGATGCATCTTAGCTATTATTGTATTGTTATTTTGGATAGTTACTCTTCCAGGGTGTTGTATTGAAAAACCTCGTTTTGACTTCAGAAAAATCTGGGCACTGATGTTAGCTCTACTGCTTTCTAATTTTATGACTTCATACCATTACTTAGCTTCTCCAACAGGACTACACATACATAAAGTGGGGATAATAAGAGCACTTACCTTTTAATGTTGTAAGAATTAAATGGGATAATGATTCTGAGAATAGAGGTTTAACCCAATGATTGGCAAATAGTAAGGCCTGATTAAGAATTGGATAGTACTGTTATGTAATTACACACTGATCTGCTAGCCAGAGTCATAGTCGTGGATGTGGAGTAAGATGGGCCTGGTTTGGATTCAAGACCTGCCACTAACTTGTTGTTTATGTCTGAGCAATTTATTTAAACCTTCAGAAGCTAAATTTTTCATCTGAAAAGTACAGATATTAAATCATACTTGATAGTCATTTTGAATATTAAATGAGATATATGGGTTTGGCAGCTAGTAACATTTATTATTCATTCTTATATTACACAAAATAGTACAAACTGTTCTATAGTTTGGGTACCAGCTGCAGTTTACCCGTTTTTTTCTTATTAGCGCTCTTGTCCTATTAGAGTTGTTGTAACACTGTGATCCAGGAACCTATCAGAATCCCTGACATCCTTTTAGGGATTTGTGAGTCCAATATTATTTTTCATAAGAAGACTAAAACATGATTTGCCTTTTCCACTCTCCTTTCCTCAAAAACGTACAGTGGTATTTTCCAGAAGCTACAGGATATGAGATGACATCACCACTCTGATGGTAACATGTGATGGGTTTCTAATAGTTTTTTTACAATAAATTTCATGAATAAATATTTTAAGCTTTTTTCCCTTCTAATTCCTAATATAGGGAATATTGACAGATATAATCCATACAAACAAAATCTCTTGGAGGCCCCTCAATAATTTTTAAGAGTGTAAAGGGGCCCTGAAACTAAATCTTTGAAAATCCCTGTAGGGGGTGTGAGCTACCGCTAGCAGCACAGGCACCAGAGATGGGCATGAGATGATAAGGCTGCTGCTGTAACCACCAAGAATACTGTGGGCAAGCACAGGTCACTATCCACGCCTCCCCTCTCAGGAGCCTGTGCAGCCCACCACTGCCTGGGTCCCATGATCCAGGGACAAGGAGAACACACAGTGCACCTCAGGCTGGTGTAATGTCAGGCTGGCCTCTGCTGCCCCAGGCTCACCCGCATTCCATACCCCACCCTGTCCTCAGCCTGAGTGAGCCAGAGACCCCTAATCAACTTCTACTTTAACCCCATCCTATCTGGGTGAAGAACAGATGGCCTCAGGTGACTTACACACAGAGGTGGGGCCAAATCCAAAGCTGAACCCCAGGATCTGTGCGAACAAAGAAGAGAAAGGGAAATTCCTCCCAGCAGCCTCAGGAGGAGTGGATTAAAACTCCATGATCAACTGGATGTACCCTGCATCTGTGGAATACCTGAATAGAAAACAAATCATCCAAAAATTCAGGCAGTGGACTTTGGGAGCAACTATAGACTTGGAGTTTGCTTTCTGCATCTAATTTGTTTCTGGTTTTATGTTTATATTAGTTTAGTATTTAGAGCTTATTATCATTTGTAGCTTTGTTTATTGATTTGGTTTCTCTCTTCCTTTTTTAAAATTATATATATATATATATATATACATACATTTATTCCTTTTTCTCTTTTTGTGTGTGTGTATTCTATTTTGTGTGATTTTGTCTGTATAGCTTTGCTTTTACCATTTGTCTTAGGATTCTGTCTTTTTTTTGTTTGTTTGTTTGTTTTTGGAGAGTTTTTAGTGCTTGTTAACATTGGTGGATTTCTTTTTTGGTTTGGTTGCTCTCTTATTTCTTTCTCTCTTTCTTTTCTTTTTATTACTTTTTTATTTTTAATAATTTTTTTCTGTTTTAATAAATATATTTTATTTATTTATTTATTCTTTTTTTTTTTCTCTCCCTTTTCTTCTGAGCTATGTGGCTGACAGGGTCTTGGTGCTCTGGTCCAGTGTCAGGCCTCACCCTTTGAGGTGGGAGAGCTGAATTCAGGACATTGGTACACCAGAGACCTCCCAGACCCATGTAATATCAAACAGCAAAAGCTCTCCCAAAGATCTCCATCTCACCACTAAGACCTACGTCCACTCAATGACCAGAGAGCTACAGTGCTGGACAACTTATGCAAAACAACCAGCAAGACAGGAACACAACCACACCCATTAGCAGAGAGGCCGCCTAAAATCATAATAAGTTCACAGGAACCCCATAACACCCCACTGAACGTGGTCCTGCCCACCAAAAATACAAGATCCAGCATCATAAACCAGAACACATGCACAAGTCCCCTCCACCATAAAGCCTACACAACCCACTGAATCAACCTTAATCACTGGGAGCAGACACCAAAAAACAACGGAAACTACAAACTTGCAGCCTGCAAAAATGAGAACCCAAACACAGAGAAATACACAGCAGATGAATGAGCAAGGTCAAAACCCACAAGACCAAACAAATGACGAGGAAATAGGCAGTCTATCTGAAAAAGAATTCATAGTAATGATGGTAAAGATGATCCAAAATCCTGGAAATAGAATGGAGAAAATAAAAGAAACATGTAACAGGGATTTAGAAGAACTACAGAGCAAACAAACAGTGATGAAAAACAGAATAAATGAAATTAAAAATTCTCTAGAAGGAATCAATAGCAGAATAACTGAGACAGAAGAATGGACAAGTGACCTGGAAGATAAAATAGTGGAAATAACTACCACAGAGCAGAATAAAGAAAAAAGACTGAAATGAATTTAGTACAATCTCAGAGACCTCTGTGACAACATTAAACACACCATCATTTAAATTATAGGTGTCCCAGAAGAAGAGAAAAAGAAAGGAACTGAGAAAATATTTGAAGAGATTATAGTTGAAAACTTCCCTAATATGGGAAAGGAAATAGTCAATCAAGTCCAGAAATGCAGAGAGTCCCATACAGGATAAATCCAAGGAGAAACACGCCAAGACACCTATTAATCAAAATATCAAAAAATAAACACAAAGAAAAAATATAAAAAGCAACAAGGGAAAAGCAACAATTAACATAAAAGAGAATCCCCGTAAGGTTAACAGCTGATCTTTCAGCAGAAACACTGAAAGCCAGAACAGAGTGGCAGGACATATTTAAAGTGATCAAAGGGAAAAACCTACAACCAAGATTACTCTACCAAGCAAGGATCTCATTCAGATTTGACAGAAAAATTAAAACCTTTACAGACAAGCAAAAGCTAAGAGAATTCAGTACCACCAAACCAGCTTCACAACAAATGCAAGAGGAACTTTTCTAGACAGGAAACAAGACACAAGGAAAAGACTTAAAATAACAAACACAGAACAATTAAAAAATGGGAATAAGAACAAACATATTGATAACTCCCTTAAATGTAAGTAGATTAAATGATCCAACCAAAAGGCATAGATTGGCTGAATGGATTAAAAAAAAAAAAAGACCTGTATATATGCAGTCTTCAGGAGACCCACTTCAGACCTAGGGACAAAATCCAAAAAGAAAGTGAGGGGATGGAAAAAGATATTCCATGCAAGTGGAAATTAAAAGAAAGCTGGAGTAGTAATTCTCATATCAGACAAAAGAGACTTTAAAATAAAGACTATTATAAGAGAAAAAGAAGGACACTACCTAAGGATCAAGGGATCGATCCAAGAAGAAGATATAACAATTGTAAATATTTATGCACCCAACATTGGAGCACTTCAATACATAAGGCAAATACTAACAGCCATAAAAGGGGAAATCAACAGTAACAAAATCATAGTAGGGGACTTTAGCACCCCACTTTCACCACTGGACAGATCATCCAAAATGAAAATAAATAATGAAACACAAGCATTAAATGACACATTAAACAAGATGGACTTAATTGATATTACAGGACATTCCATCCAAAACAGCAGATTACACTTTCTTCTCAAGTGCTCATGGAGCATTGTCCAGGATAGATCATATCTTGGGTCACAAATCAAGCACTGGTAAATTTAAGAAAATTAACATCATATCAAGTATCTTTTCTGACCACAACACTATGAGACTAGATATCAAATACAGGAAAAAAATCTGTAAAAAATACCCACACGGAAGCGAAACAATACACTACTAAATAACCAAGAGATCACTGAAGAAATCAAAGAGGAAATCAAAAATACCTAGAAATAAAAGACAATGAAAACACGACAACCTAAAACCTATGGGAAGCAGCAAAAGCAGTTGTAAGAGGGAAGTATATAGCAATACAATCCTACATCAAGAAACAAGAAACATCTCAAATAAACAACCGAACTTTACACCTAAAGCAATTAGAGAAAGAAGAACAAAAAACCCCCAAAGTTAGCAGAAGGAAAGAAATCATAAAGATCAGATCAGAAAAAAATGAAAGAAATGAAGGAAATGAAAGCAAGGAACAATAACACTAAAAGCCAGTTCTTTGAGAAGATAAACAAAATTGATAAACCATTAGCCAGATTCATTAAGAAAAAAGGGACAAGACTCAAATCAATAGAATTAGATATGAAAAAGGAGAAGTAACAACTGACACTGCAGAAATACAAAGGATCATGAGAGATTACTACAAGCAACTATATGTCAATAAAATGGACAACCTGGAAGACTTCTGAGACTGAACCAGGAAATAATAGAAAATATAAGCAGAACAATCACAAGCACTGAAATTGAAACTGTGATTAAAAGCTACTAACAAACAAAAGCCCAGGACCAGATAGCTTCACAGATGAATTCTATCAAACATTTAGAGAAGAGCTAACACCGATCTTTCTCAAACTCTTCCAAAATATAACAGAGGGAGGAACACTCCCAACCCATTCTATGAGGCTACCATCACCCTGATACCAACACCAGACAAAATGTCACAAAGAAAGAAAACTACAGCCCAATATCATTGATGAACATAGATGCAAAAAACCTCAACAAAATACTAGCAAACAGAATCCAACAGCACATTAAAAGGATCACACACCATGATCAAGTAGGGTTTATCCCAGGAATTCAAGAATTCTTCAGTATATGCAAATTAATCAATGTGATACTCCATATAAACAATTGGAGGAGAAAAACCATAAGACCATCTCAATAGATGCAGAGAAGCTTTCAACAAAACTCAACACCCATTTATGATAAAAAGCCTCCAGAAATTGGGGATAAAGGCAGCTTAACTCAACATAATAAAGGCCATATATGATAAACCCACAGCCAGCATCGTTCTCAATGTTGAAAATATGAAACCATTTCCATTAAGATCAGGAACAATACAAAGTAGTCCACTCTCAGCACTACTATTCAATATAGTTTTGTAGTTTTAGCCACAGCAATCAAAGAAGAAAAAGAAATAAAAGGACTCCAAATCAGAAAAGAAGTAAAACTGTCACTGTATGCAGATGACATGATACTATACATAGAGAATCCTAAAGATGTTACCAGAAAACTATTGGAGCTAATCAATGAATTTGGTAAAGTAGTAGGATAGAAAATTAGTGCACAGAAATCTCTTGTACTCCACCGATACACTAATGATGAAAAATCTGAAAGAGAAATTAAGGAAACACTGCCATTTACCACTGCAACCAAAAGAATTAAATACCTAGGAATAAACCTACCTAAGGAGACAAAAGACCTGTATGAAGAATACTATAAGACACTGATGAAAGAAATTAAAGATGATACAAGAGATGGAGAGATATACCATGTTCTTGCATTGGAGGAATCAACCTCATGAAAATGACTATACTACCCAAAGCAATCTGCAGATTCAATGCAATCCCTATCAAACTACCAGTGGCATTTTTCACAGAACTAGAACAAAAAAATTCACAATTTGCATGTAAACACAAAAGACTCCGAATAGCCAAAACAATCTTGAGAAAGAAAAACGGAGCTGGAGGAATCATGCTCCTGGGTTTCAGACTATACTACAAAGCTACAGTCATCAAGACAGTATGGTACTGGCACAAAAACAGAAATATAGATCAATGGAACAGGATAGAAAGCCCAGAGATAAACCCACACACGTATGGTCACCTTATCTTTGATAAAGGAGGCAAGAATATACAATGGAGAAAAGACAGCCTCTTCAATAAGTGATGTTGGGAAAACTGGGCAGCTACATGTAAAAGAATAAAATTAGAACACTCCCTAACACCATACACAAAAATAAACTCAAATGGATTAAAGACCTAAATGTAAGGCCAGAAACTATAAAATTCTTAGAGGAAAACATAGGCAGAACACTACATGACATAAATCAAAGCAAGATCTTTTTTGAGCCACCTCCTAGACAAATGGAAATAAAAACAAAAAAATAAACAAATGGGACCTAATGAAACCTAAAATATTTTGCATTGAAAATGAAAACATAGGGCTTCCCTGGTGGCGCAGTGGTTGAGAATCTGCCTGCCAATGAGGGGACACGGGTTCGTGCCCCGGTCCAGGAAGATCCCACATGCTGCGGAGTGGCTGGGCCCGTGAGCCATGGCTGCTGAGCCTGCGCGTCCGGAGCCTGTACTCCGCAACGGGAGAGGCCACAACAATGAGAGGCCCGTGTACCGCAAAAAAAAAAAAAAAAAGAAAGAAAGAAAATGAAAACATAAACAAGAAAAAAAGATAACCCTCAGAATGCGAGAAAATATTTGCAAATGAAGCAAGTGACAAAGGACTAATCTCCAAAATATACAAGCAGCTCATGCAGCTCAATATCAAAAAACAAACAACTCGGTCCAAAAATGGGCAGAAGACCTAAATAGACATTTCTCCAAAGAAGATATACAGATTGCCAACAAGCACATGAAAGGATGCACAACATCACTAATCATTAGAGAAATGCAGATCAAAAGTACATTTTGGTATCCCCCCACACCAGTCAGGATTGCCATCATCAAAAAATCTACAAGCAATAAATGCTGGAGAGGTTGTGGAGAAAAGGGAACCCTTTTGCAACTGGTGGGAATGTAAATTTCTACCACCACTATGGAGAACAGTATGGAGGTTCCTTACAAAACTAAAAACTGAAAATGTTTTTAGTTTTAAGACCCAGCAATCATACTACTGGGCATATACCCTGAGAAAAGACCCAGCAGTCATACTACTGGGCATATACCCTGAGAAAACCATAATTCAAAAACAGTCATGTACCACAATGTTCATCACAACACTATTTATAATAGCCAGAACATGGAAGCAACCTAAGTGTCCATCGACAGATGAATGGATAAAGGAGATGTGGCACATACATGCAATGGAATATTACTCAGCCATAAAAAGAAACAAAATTGAGTTATTTGTAGTGAGGTGGATGGACCTAGAGACTGTCATACAGATTGAAGAAAGTTAGAAAGAGAAAAATAAATACCGTATGCTAACACATATATATGGAATCTAAAAAAAAAAATGGTTCTGAGGAACCTAGGGCAAGACAGGAATAAATACGTAGACATAGAGAATGGACTTGAGGATATGGGGAGGGGGAAGGGTAAGCTGGGACGAAGTGAGAGAGTGGCATGGACATATGTACACTACCAAATTTAATATAGATAGATGTGGGAAGCAGCCACATAGCATAGGGAGTTCAGCTCAGTGCTTTGTGACCACCTAGAAGTGTGGAATAGGGAGGGTGAGAGGGGTATACAAGAGGGAGGGGATATGGGGATATATGTATATGTACAGCTGATTCACTTTGCTATACAGCAGAAAGTAACACACCACTGTAAAGCAATTATACTCCAATAAAGATGTTAAAATAAATAAATAAATACTTTATTCAAAAGTAAAAGAAAATCCCTGTCGGATTAAATTTCAATTCATTTATATACACTCATCTCCCCCAGTGGACCCGGAGATCCTTAAAGACAACTGCTATATTGAACTTTGGGTTTCTACTTCCTAGCTTGCCACCTGTACCCAGTAAAGTTTCACCAGTTTTGTGTAGAAATAACATATGAACTGTTATTTATGTTGGGTATTACATCTCCCCATCCCAAATATAATATCATTAATATGTACATTTCTCATATACTTTGCTTTCTTCCCCTGTGGCAACTAGTGACTCTTTGGGTGAATCAGCTGTTCGTAGCCTTGTATTAAATTCTGTATAACAGGACCCTTACTCTGCTTTGCAGGTGAGGATGCACAGCAACCCAGCCTGTCTACTAAGCTATCCCTCGGACCTTCCAGGTCATGGATTCTTTTTTGGTAGGGACCTAGTCCTGCTACTTCTTTACCTAATGACATCTTAAAACAGGGGGTTCTACCAGCTTTGTCTCCTCAGCAACACTAGTTTATGCAGCGTCACTTTGATATTCCCAAAATGCTCCCAGAAGAATGAGGGCTTAGTCATTCCCTATTTCTTTATCATGATTTCCTGATATTCTTCATCCTCCATAACTTGTGGTGGGCTTAGCTACAAATACTTCTGCCACTTCTAGACCTTTACCCAGTCTATCTCTTCCTCCCAATATGCCTTGTGCTTTGTCTCCACCTGCCAAATGTACCTGTTCTTTGGGGTCCACATTTACTGTCACATTTCCATAAAACCAGTAGGAATTCATCACTCTTCCTCAGGGTTCCAAAATACTGACCACTGTTTATCTGATCAAATCTATTTGTAGTGGGTATGCCTATCTTTTCCCATCTCTTAAGCTCCTTAAGGGAAAGAATTATTTCTTGCTCATTGCTATGGAACAATAGCAATGCTATGGAATTGCTATGGAACATGGCTTTTATTATTAAGGAACTCACAAAAAGTGCTGAATCTCATTTGAAGCTTGATCACACACCCTAGATATTTTTTCCATATTAGTAGAACTATCTCCTTTGAAAAATCACAGGGAAAGAAAAATTCTTATTACACCTATGTTCTATGAAAACAAATCAGGTACTATGAAGCATTTCAGTGGGAAAATGACAAAAGGCCATTTTTAGCCACATGTGTTTGGCAATGAGCATTTCACTGCTGCCTGCAGTAGCCTGAAAATTCAGTGGATAAATAAATGTGCATTGGTTTCTGTCAAGTGCAACGTGCAAAGATCTGTGCTAGGTGCAGGCGTTACAAAGCTCGAGACATCATCTGCATGCCCCAAAGAGCATGGTTTAGTTAGAGCACAGATGTGAACTACCAAGTTAGAATGATTAGCTCGTGAGAAAGATGTTGAGAAAGAGGAAGAAGGATGTTGGAAACAAGACTGAATCATGGAGGGTGTCATACACCATATGAAAGAGTTTTGTTTCTACGTAAAGCTCTATAAAATAATGTAACACACCATGATGGAAACTTTATGACTCAATGAGGGAATGAATTACAGGCTCACAAACCAGGGGTCAACCATATTTCTCCCAAACCACAGGGCTAATCTGAAGAAACTCAGCCTGAGAAAGACACTAGTTTGCAGGCTCAAGGCTACTTAGGCAAACTGCATTCGAGTGTATCATTCCCACCTCTGAACTTTCCCCCAATTAATAGCACAATTTAATATGAATGTTTTTCTGGAGCATAGCATCACCCCTCAGGACTGCAAATTAGGCAGGAAATACCCCACAGGCAGGCCTGTCTGGCATGATTTCCAGACTTTGCAAGAGAATCTCCAATGCTTTCATTTCTCAGGGAAATAGAGGATTTCTCCCGCAGCTCAAAGTTAGTTCTTTATCTTCAAGGAACTATAAACAAATACAATTTTGGCAGTCACTACTGGGAAAGATAATGCTGATGTAGTTATCGAAAATTCCACTTTTACTCAGCCTCTTCTCCCCCTCACCCCCCAGGATTTCACAGCTGTTTCATGTTCCCTTGCATTCTTCAATTCCACTACATTTTGTTCAGCTTTAAATGGACAAAGCAGAGACTATGCTTTCTTTGGAACATGACTTTTTGTCTCTGAAGAAGAAGCTTGTTTTAAGCTTTCAGACTCTTGGTTCCCAATTTTTCTAGTTGTTCTCCATTTAAACAGCAACAGTCTCCCCAGGGGAGTTGAGTAAATGAGGTTACACTCTCTACAATTAATGAGACACATTAATATCATTACACTTTTCTCCACTTCTTTTCCCAAATTTTTAAATAAACTTTCCAGGCATCTCTGCTTTATGCTGCAAAGCCAGCAGAACTATATTGAATAAAAAGGGACATAAATGAGCACTATTTTATAATAAAGGGGAAAAAATTTTTTATAGCACTTTTAGTCCTCTCTGCCCTTTCTTGATGAATTGTGTTGACCCAAGATTAAATTGGCTTAGTAGACTTTTCCTAAAGACACCACATGCTAATTTCCTTTTTATTAAACATTTAATTTAATATATTTGCTTGATGCTAAATCCGGACTTATTCTGGAAAATATTTCCCTCATTTTTTAGTAAGGGAAGACTCCAATTTTGGTAGCATCAGGAAACAACAACACCACCAAAAAAGACTAGTACAATGAATGACAGCATTCTAATACTGATACAAACACGTATGTGATTTAAATTATGTACATGCATACAAATTAGGGAAATACATCAACATGTTATTCCTATAATGTTATCAGTGGATAAGCAGATTACTTATACTGTGGTCCCTAGATAGTTGCAAGGGGTATTCCAGGAACCAACCCTTATATAAAATGTCATAGTACTTGCATATAGCTATATGTGAGGATTCCCATATGCGTTAAATCATCTCTAGATTACTTGTAATACCTAATACAATGTAAATGTCATGTTAAAAGTAATAAATACAATGTAAATACTATGTTCATAGTTGCCAGCATGCAGCAAAATGAAGTTTTGCTTTTTGGAACTTTCTGGATTTCGAGGGAAGATTTTTGATTCAAGGTTGGTTGAATCCATGGATGTGGAACCCGAGGATACAGTGGGCTGACTGTAGTTATTAGTCCAGTTATTACCTATTTATATTTTAAGATTTTTCTACTGAAAGCTTCTCCTACTTTTAAAGTCAGAAAAATATATATATATTGATTTAAAAACTTTATATACATATAATTTGCCATTATGTACACATGCTTTGACCTCAAAACTGATTTCAGACAACTTTAGACATACAAGCCATAAAATTCATCTTTTGATTATACTTGAATATTGGGAGATTAATGCATACATTCATCAACCATGGTGCTAGCAGAATGGACATAATTTGGAATATTCTGGTTAAAGCACACACACAGAAACACACACGGAAGATATAATTTGATTGTCCCCTCAGCAGATTTACCTTTCTAATTATGCTTTTCTTAAGGCAATATTAAAATTAGCACTCCCTAAGCACAATCCCACTAATGGTGGGGAAAGTAGCTATGGAGTAAAAGTAAGCTCAGGGCATTAGCAGTTCAAGCTCTTCAGACTCTTTTCCACACTAAAAGAACTCAAGCAAGACCTTGCTTGCAGAAAGTGTTGCAGTGATTTACTACCCCACTAATTCCTCATGTGTTATGCTGTAACCATCAGACCCTTGGCTGTGAGAGATGATGTCTTTCAGATGGAAAGTCAAGATGATCATTAAAGCACCCATGTTATGGTCCACGAGTGCAGGATGGTTGGTAATTCTAATGATCCTGGAGGCGTTCCAAGCTAGGAAGCCACATGCTATGCCTCTTGAAATTTCATCTAAAGAAGTTGCTTTCCTGTTACCATCCTCATCTATTTGTAGTACTTCAGACAGCTGCCAGACAGTTGCCATGTCACACTCCAGGCATGACCGATTTTAATATTGATCATAATAATGTCATCAGAACTATCACTTTGGATTTAGAGTTCAAACAGGCTAGTTTCAAAGGGAATTAGAGCTATAAAATTATTAATACTGCTGACTGTAATCATTGTACTGTGATGGGAGTTGAACTAGTTTGGAAATGGCTTTCCCAGTAGTTATGTTGAATATTATTTGATTTGGCATGAGTAAGTGTGACTGATAATGTTTGCCTTTTGTCCAGGACTTTAAAACTTTACTGGACTCTCATCTCATGGTTAGAGTGCATCTGTGCCTCATCAGATAACTGAGCAAGTTGAGACCCAGAGAGTTCAAATTCACAACGTAAGAGAATCTAATTTCTCCCCAAGTACATTAACTCCCATTAAATCGTGAGATCCAGGAGGGCTGAGAACAAGTCTTTCTCACTCACTCAACACCTAGCATTCACTTAGGACATAAAAGGCACTCACGAGGGCTTCCCTGGTGATGCAGTGGTTGAGAATCTGCCTGCTAATGCAGGGGACACGGGTTCGAGCCCTGGTCTGGGAGGATCCCGCATGCAGCAACTAGAGCCCACGAGCCACAACTACTGAGCCTGTGCGTCTGGAGCCTGTGCTCTGCAACAAGAGAGGCTGTGAAAGTGAAAGGCTCGCACACCACGATGAAGAGTGGCCCCCGCTTGCCACAACTAGAGAGAAAGCCCTTGCACAGAAAGGAAGACCCAACACAGCCAAAAATAAAAAGAAAGAAAGAAAGAGAAAAAAGAAAAAGAAAAAGGTGAGCCTGCAAAGAGAATCAGATATAACAGAAAAAAACAAAACAAAAAAGGCCCTCATGAGAGACCTTCAAGATGGTGGAGGAGTAAAACTTCCTCCCCACAAATACAACAGAAATACATCTACATGTGGAGCAACTTATACAGAACATGACTCAATGCTGGCAGAAGACTTCAGACTTCCCAAAAGGCAAGAAATTCCCCACATACCTAGGTAGGGCGAAAGAAAAAAGAAAAAACAGAGACAAAAGAATAGGGACAGGGCCTGCATGTCAGGGAGGGATTTGTGAGTAGGAAAAGTTTCCACACACTAGAAGCCCCTTCATTGGCGGAGACAGGGGTGGCGGGAGGGAAGCTTCAGAGCCACAGAGGAGAGCACAGCAACAAAGGTGCAGAGGGCAAAGCAGAGAGATTCCTGCACAGAGGATCGGTGCTGACCAGCACTCACCAGCCTGAGAGGCTTGTTTGCTCACCCGCCAGGAAGAGTTGGGGTTGGGAGCTGAGGTTCTGGATTTGGAGGTCAGATCCCAGGGAAAGGACTGGGATTGGCTACATGAAAACAGCCTGAAAGGGGTTGGTGCACCACAGCTAGCTGGGAGGGAGTCAGGAAAATGTCTGGAACTGCTAAGAGGCAAGAGACAATTGTTTCAGAGTGCATGAGGAGAGGGGATACAGAGCACCACCTAAAGGAGCTCCAGAGATGGGCATGAGCCGCGGCTATAAGGGTGGACACCAGAGACAGGCATAAAATGTTAATGCTGCTGTTGATGCCAGAAGAAGCCTGTGTGCAAGCACAAGTCATTATCCTCACCTCTCCTACTGGGAGCCTGTGCAGTCCACAACTGCCAGGGTCCCGTGATCCACAGACAAAGTCTCTGGGAGAACAAACAGTGGCACACCTCAGGCTGCGGACATCACGCCGGCCTCTGCCCTCCGCAGGCTCACCCCGCATTCCCTACCCCTCCCTCCCCCTGGACGTAAGTGAGCCAGAGGCCCCTAATCATCTGCTACTTTAACCCCGTCCTGTCTGAGTGAAGAACAGACACCCTCAGGCGACCTACATGCATAGGTGGGGCCAAATCCAAGGCTGAACCCTAGAAGCTGTGTGGAAAAAGAAGAGAAAGGGAAATCTCTCCCAGCAGTCTCAGGAGCACCAGATTAAATTTCCACAATCAACTTGATATACCCTGCACCTCTACAACAAATCACCCCAAAATTGAGGCTGTGGACTTTGGGAGCAAGTATAGACATGGGAGCCCTGTGGCTGACAGGGTCTTGTTGCTCCAGCTGGGTGTCAGTCCTGTGCCCCTGAGGTGGGAGAGCCGAGTTCAGGACATTGGTCAAACAGAGGCCTCTCAGCTTCATCAAACAGTGAAATCTCTCCCAGGTATCTCCATCTCAACGCTAAGACCCAGCTCAACTCAACGACCAGCAAGCTACAGTGCTGGACACCCTATGCCAAACAACTAGCAAGACAGGAACACAACCATACCCATTAGCAGAGAGGATGCCTAAAGTCATAATAAGGTCACAGACACCCCAAAACACACCGCCAGACACGGTCCTGGATAAGATCTAGCCTCATCAACCAGAATAAATGCACCAGTCCCCTCCACCAGGAAGCCTACACAACCCACTAAACAAACTTTAGACTCTGTGGGCAGACACCAAAACAACAGGAATTATGAACCTGCAGTCTGCAAAAAGGAAACCCAAACACAATAATTTAAGTAAAATGAGAAGACTGAGAAACACACAGCAGATGAAGGAGCAAGGTAAAAACCCACTGGACCAAACAAATAAAAAGGAAAGAGGCAGTCTACCTGAAAAAGAATTCAGAGTAATGATATTAAAGATGATCCAAAATCTAGGAGAGAGAAAGGAGGAAATACAAGAAACACTTAACAAAGACATAGAAGAACTAAAGAGCAAACAAGCAATGATGAAAAACACAATAAATGAAATTTAAAAGTCTTTAAAAGAAATCAATAGCAGAATAATTGAGGCAGAAGAACGGATAAGTGACCTGGAAGATAAAATAGTGGAAATAACTACCACAGAACAGAATAAAGAAAAAAGAATGAAAATAATTGAGTACAGCCTCAGAAACATCTGGGACAAAACTAAACGCACCAACATTCACATTATAGGAGTCCCAGAAGAAGAAGAGAAAAAGAAAGGGAGAGGGAAAATATTAGAAGAGATTATAGTTCAAAACTTCCCTAATATGGGAAAGGAAATGCTCAATCAAGTCCAGGAAGCATAGGGAGTCCCATACAGGATAAATCCAAGGAGAAACATGTCAAGACACATATTAATCAAACTATCAAAACTTAAATACAAAGAAAAAATATTAAAAGCAGCAAAGGGAAAAGCAACAAATAACTACAACGGAATCCCCATAAGGTTAACAGCTGAAATTTCACAGAAACTGCAAGCCAAAAGGGGGTGGCAGGACATATTTAAAGTGATAAAAGGGAAAAAATTACAACCAACATTTCTCTACACAGCAAGGATCTCATTCAGATTCGATGGAGAATTAAAACCTTTACAGACAAGCAAAAGCTAAGAGAATTCAGCACCACCAAACAAACTTTACAACACATACTAAAGGGACTTCTCTAGGCAGACAACACTAAAAAAAAAAAAGACCTACAATAACAAACCCAAAACAATTAAGAAAGTGGGAATAGGAACATACATATCGATAACTACCTTAAATGTAAATGGATAAAATGCTCTGACCAAAAGACATAGACTGGCTGAATGGATACAAAAAAAAAGGATCCACATATATGCTGTCTACAAGAGACCCACTTCAGACCTAGCAATACATACAGACTGAAAGTGAGGGGATGGAAAAAGATATTCCATGCAAACGGAAATCAAAAGAAAGTTGGAGTAGCAATTCTCATATCAGAAACATTAGACTTGCAAACAAAGACTATTACAAAAGACAAAGAAGGACACTACCTGATGATCAAGGGATGAATCCAAGAAGAAGATAAAACAATTGTAAATATTTATGCACCCAACATAGGAGCACATAAGGCAAATGTACATAAGGCAAATGCTAACAGCAATAAAAGGGGAAGTCAACAGTAACACAATAAGTGTAGGGGACTTGAACACCCAACTTTCACCAATGGACAGATCATCCAAAATGAAAATAAATAAGGAAACACAAGCTTTAAATGACACATTAAACAAGATGGACTTAATTGATATTTACAGGACATTCCATCCAAAAACAGCAGATAACACTTTCTTCTCCAGTGTTCATGGAACATTCTACAGGATACATCATATATTGGGTCACAAATCAAGCCTTGGATACATTTAAGAAAATTGATATTGTATCAAATATCTTTTCTGACCAAAACGTTATGTGACTAGATATCAATTACAGGAAAAAATATTTAAAAAATACAAACACATGGAGGCTAAACAATACACTTCTAAATAACTAAGAGATCACTGAAGAAATCAAAGAGGAAATTTAAAAATACCTAGAAATAAATGACAATGAAAACATGCCAGCCCAAAACCTATGTGATGCAGCAAAAGCAGTTCTAAGAGTGAAGTTTATAGCAATACAATCCTACTTCAAGAAACAAGAGAAATCTCAAATAAACAACCTAACCTTACACCTAAATCAATCAGGGAAAGAAGAACAAAAAAACCCAAAGTTAGCAGAGGAAAGAAATCATAAAGATCAGATCAGAAATAAATGAAAAAGAAATGAAGGAAACAATAACATAGATCAATAAAACTAAAAGCTGGTTCTTTGAGAAGATAAACAAAATTGATAAACCATTAGCCAGACTCATCAAACAAAAAAGGGAGAAGACTCAAATCAGTAGAATTAGAAATAAAAACGGAGAGGTAACAACTGATGCTGCAGAAATACAAAGGATCATGAGAGATTACTACAAGCAACTATATGCCAATAAAATGGACAACCTGGAAGAAATGCACAAATTCTTAGAAAAGCACAAACTTCTGAGACTGAACCAGGAAGAAATAGAAAATAAAAACAGACCAATCACAAGCACTGAAATTGAGACTGTGATTAAAAGTCTTCCAACAAAAAAAGTCCAGGACCAGGTGGCTTCACAGGTGAATTCTATCAAACATTTAGAGAAGAGTTAACACCTATCCCTCTCAAATTCATCCAAAATATAGCAAAGGCAGGAACACTTCCAAACACATTTTACAAGGCCACCATCACCCTGATACCAAAACCAGACAAAGATGTCACAAAGAAAGAAAACTATAGGTCAATATCATTGATGAACATAGATGCAAAAATCCTCAAGAAAATACTAGCACACAGAATCAACAGCACGTTAAAAGGATCATACACCATGATCAAGTGGGGTTTATCCCAGGGATACAAGGATTCTTCAATGTATGCAAATAAATCAATGTGATATACCATACAATAAATTGAAGGAGAAAAACCATATGATCGTCTCAAAAGATGCAGAAAAAACTTTCAAAAGTGGTCATAGAGGGAGATTACCTCAACATAATAAAAGCCATATATGACAAACCCATAGGCAATATCATTCTCAACAGTGAAAAATTGAAACCATTTCCACTAAGATCAGGAACAAGACAAAGTTGTCCACTCTCAGCACTATTATTAAAGATAGTTTTGGAGATTTTATCCACAGGAATCAGAGAAGAAAAAGAAATAAAAGGAATCCTAATCAGAAAAGAAGAAGTAAAACTGCCAAAGTATGCAGATGACATGATACTATGCATAGAGATCCTAAAGATGCTACCAGAAAACTACTAGAGCTAATCAATGAATTTGGTAAAGTAGCAGGATAGAAAATTAGTGCACAGAAATCTCTTGCATTTCTGTACACTAATGATGAAAAATCTGAATGAGAAATTGAGGAAACTCTCCCATTTACCACTGCAACCAAAAGAATTAAATATCCAGGAATAAACCTACCTAAGGAGACAAAAGACCTGTATGCATATAAGTATAAGACAATGATGAAAAATTAAAGATGATACAAACAGATGGAGAGTTATATGATGTTCTCGGATTGGAAGAATCAACCTCATGAAAATGACTATACTACCCAAAGCAACCTGCAGATTCAATGCAATCCCTATCAAACAACCAGTGGCATTTTTCACAGAACTAGAACAAAAAATTTCACAATTTGCATGGAAACACAAAAGACTCCGAATAGCCAGAGCAATCTTGAGAAAGAAAAACAGAGCTGGAGGAATCCTGCTCCCAGATTTCAGACTATACTACAAAGCTACAGTCATCAAGACATTATGGTACTGGCACAAAAACAGAAATATAGATCAGTGGAACAGGATAGAAAGCCCGGAGATAAACCCATGCAAATATAGTCACCTTATCTTTGATAAAGGAGGCAAGAATATACAATGGAGAAAAGACAGCCTCTTCAATAAGTGGTGTTGGGAAAACTGGACAGCTACATGTAAAAGAATAAAATTAGAACACTCCCTAACACCATACACAAAAATAAACTCAAAATGGATTAAAGACCTAAATGTAAAGTGAGACACTATAAAACTCTTAGAGGAAAACATAGGCAGAACACTCTATGTCATAAATCACAGCCAGATCCTTTTTGACCCACCTCCTAGAGAAATAGAAATAAAAACAAAAATAAACAAATGGGACCTAATGAAACCTAAAAGCATTTGCAGAGCAAAGGAAACCATAAACAAGAGAAAAAGACAACCCTCAGAATGGGAGAAAATATTTGCAAACGAAGCAAGTGACAAAGGATTAATATCCAAAATATACAAGCAGCTCATGCAGCTCAATATCAAAAATACAAACAACCCAAACCAAAAATCAGCAGAAGACCTAAATAGACATTTCTCCAAAGACTTACATATTGCCAAGAAACACATGAAAGTATGCTCAACATCACTGATCATTAGAGAAATGCAAATCAAAGCTACAATGAGGTATCACCTCACACCAGTCAGAATAGCCATCATCAAAAATTCTACAAAAAATAAATGCTGGAGAGGGTGTAGAGAAAAGGGAACCCTCTTGCACTGTTGGTGGGAATGTAAATTGATACCACCACTATGGAGAATAGTATGCAGGTTCCTTACAAAACTAAAAATAGAACTACTATACAGCCCAGCAATCCCACTACTGGGCATATACCCTGAGAAAACCATAATTCAAAAAGAGTCATGTACCACAATGTTCACTGCAGCTCTATTTACAATAGCCAGGACATGGAAGCAACCTAAGTGTCCAACGACAGATGAATGGATAAAGAAGATGTGGCACATATATACAATGGAATATTACTCAACCATAAAAAGAAATGAAATTAAGTTATATGTAGTGAGGTGGATGGACCTAGAGTCTGTCATACAGAGTGAAGTAAGTCAGAAAGAGAAAAACAAATACTGTATGCTAACACATATATATGGAATCTGAAAAAAAAAAAAAAAAAAGGTTCTGAAGATCCTAGGGCCAGGACAGGAATAAAGATGCAGACATAGAGAATGGACTTGAGGACATGGGGAGGGTGAAGGGTAAGCTGGGACGAAGTGAGAGAGTGGCACGGACATATATATGATACCAAATGTAAAAAAGGAAGCAGCCGCATAGCACAGGGAGATCAGCTGGGTGTTTTGTGACCACATAGAAGGGTGGGATAGGGAGTGTTGGAGGGAGATGTAAGAGGGAGGAGATATGGTGATGTAGGTATATGTATTGCTCATTGTCTTTTTTATAAAGCAGAAACTAACACACCATTGTAAAGCAATTATCATCCAATAAAGATGTAAAAAAAACAAGCACTCACTAAATATCTTGAATTAATGAATAAAAAGAAGTTGAGTTTTAAACATGTCCTCCACTAAACTAGGATTTCTAAACTTGGGACATATTCTAGAAACCCATTTTCTGGGATCTACCATCATCTACCCAAACTTTCTCAATTTTTAAATAATTTTAGAAACAAAACAACATAAGCATATTCTGGACTGTCTGGAAATTAGTGTTCTGCCACTCAATTTCAGTGCTATAATTTGCCTTTTTTGTTTTTGATGTATTAAACAGAAATGAAGGTCAAATTGCTTCTAGTTCATTATTTAAACAAAAATTTGTTAAGGAGGAATGCCATATTCACCTTGGAGGCAGACATATTGAGTGGATAATATTTTTTATGCAGAAGAGCATAACGCCATTTTGTTAGCAATAGGTGTACTGATTAAAAAAAATAAAATCAACGAAAGTTTTTTCTATTCCCAGTTTCAGCAACAATTGAATTAGATGCCCAATTTAACACAATTAGCAATAATTCCATAACACCAACATTATATTCCAATGAACAAAAAAGCCTTACATATATATCAAATGATTCATTAGAATTGGTGTTTGAATATTACTTGTGTGCAGTTTGAATAAAGTTGGAGTCTCAATAATTCCCGGAATAGCAAGCAAAGTCTTACAGCAATTGTTTTATGTATAGTACATATATTATTATATGACATAAAAAATCTGGAATAATAATATTGAAGTTGAAACACAAAGGTAAGTTTAATGCTGAACCATATTAGGTTACATGTGTCCAATAGGAACCTAAACTTTTTAGTTGTAATAATAATCCACCATGTTAAAAATAATGGCTTATTGTCTTTCTCTGTCTATCTTACTTCATAATCATAATACCCTCTTGGTCCATCCATGTTGTTGAAAATGACAAAATTGCATTAATTTTTATGGCTGAGTAATATTCCATTGTATGTATATATTGTGTCTATATATATATATATATATATATTGCATCTTCTTTATTCATCCATCTGTTGATGGACACTTAAGTTGCTTCCATATCTTGGCTATTGTAAATAATGGTGCTATGAACATTGAGGGAGGGACAAGATAGGAGAAGGGGATTAAGAGGTACAAATTATTAGGTACAAAATTAAGATATAAGGATGTAATGTACAGCAGAGGGAATATAGCCAAATTTTGTAATAACTTTAAATGGGGTATAATCTATAAAAATATTGAATTAGTACAACTAATATAATATTGTAAATCAACAATATTTCAATTTTAAAAAATAATGGTTTATTAGATATACCTGACTTTATAGTTTTGCATGCATTTATAAATTTGCTTAGAATTTTTAGTTGTAAAGAAATTATAACCATGAAAATTTTGTACTCAGTTTTATACTTTATATATTTAAGTAACATTATAAAAATGGTGATTTAAGTCAATGCTATGTCCTCTGAGGGTTCATTCGCTTAATGAATTCTCATTTGTCTATATGTGTGTGTTTGTATTATATACATACATATAATTCATTTTAAAATGAGCATTATATATTAAATATATATATATATGCTGATTTCTTGAATGAATTATCTCTATATAATTATAAAATGTTGTGGAAGAATTTATCATCTCATTGCTGTTGTTCAGAAGTATTGAATATAAGTATACTTTTATATGTAACAAATCAATCTCAATGAAAGGGAATTATAGACTTGCAAAAATAAAAAAATAAAAATCAGGATACCTAATTAAAATTAAAATGTTGGAAAAAGTAACATTACATTTATTTTACTTTAAGTCCTAGTTTTTTTTTTGTTTAGCAATATTTCAAATATAATTAACAATGTGAGAAGAAATTATTTTAATGTTTTATTATTATACTCATACATAGTATTTTCAGATATAGGGCACCGTATTTCACTTCTGAAGGGATATTTTGAGAAATTAAACATATATTAATATGAAAATTAATAGCATTTTTGACACATTCTTTAAAGTGTTTCAATAAGTATAAAACCATGTTTTGAAGAACATTTAAAATGTTTTGTTGAAAAACAGTAAATAGTTATTGTAAATAACTCAAACAGAAAAATATAAAGGAAAAGTTTTTTAAAAAGTTCTTGAATCCTACCACTCAGAAGGAGCCAATTTTAATCATTTAGGGAACATCCTTTCAGGCATCTTATTTTAACATCTTACATACATGTACACTATTATACATTCATAGTGTATATCTTTATCTTGAAGTAATTTTTAACTACGTATCATGTACATGCAAAGAGTGACACAAGCAAGTGAATCAATTTAATGAAGCCCATAACATCAGTTTGACTATTGAAGAAAACTAGGTAGAACACAGATTATGTAATTGACCAGTGGAATTAAATTTAGTAGTAAAGAAAAAATTACTATGGATAAAGGACTTAGCAATATGTTTAAACAAAGAAACAGTAACATGATTTTTTCCCATGGATCTGACTTACCTTGAGCAATTATTATGTTCTACTTTTAAAAATCTTGAATTTATAATAAAGTAAGTAAAAGGTAGAAAGGTGTTCTTATGTTATCCATTTTAGAAGCTGCAGTGAACTACATCACTTGATAGTATCTCTAAATTAATTAAGAAGTCTGTTACGGGTATTCTTAATAAAGCCAGCCAATTTTTAATTCAGGTTGACACCACTAAAGATACAAGCATAATTGCTATTGGTTCAGAGTCTAGAGATGATCTGATATCAGTCCTCAGCATGTGTTCAAGCACAGCAAAACCTCATTAATTTAGACTTCTTCATTTGAATTTCATGACAATTTGAACAGGTACACTGTTCTTCATTACCTAAGAAAAAAGTTCCCAGTAGCGAAAAAATAATAATCCCAACAAGATCTTAGGGCTACAGTATAAATTATTGAATAGAATAAATAATTTTTAGAAATTTAGCAGCATTCATGTGTATACAAATGTAATGACTATCAATGAAAAATGTATATTCAGCATAACCTCTATTTAGAAATACTCTTAAGGTATTGATTTTCTATCTATCGTCTATCTATCTATCTATCTAATCAATCTACCAGCTTATCTTTCTACCTCATCTGTCTAACTTTTACCTCCCACATCTTCACGAATTTAGAATGGTATTTCTCCATGTTTTTCGTATGAGTGGTATTTAACTTATTGGGGAAAATATGTTATAGAAGTTGTTAGATAATCCATATATATATATGTGTGTGTGTATATATATATATAGTATCTCATATTACATGTAACAATATGGAAGATCAATACAATATCTTTAAATCATGGCTTAAAAAGTAATTATCTTGAAAAGTTTAAGCTACCAAAATGTTTATAATTAGTGGTTCTCAACTAGGACTGATTTTGTCCCTCAGAGAATTTTTGACAAGGTCTATAGACAGCCCTCCATGATGAAGAAATATTCACCACAAAATGTCAATAGTGCCAAGGTAATATTTTAATTTTGATAATGATTGAATCAGTTATTGATGTAATTGAATAAGCTCTCTGCCTAAGCTGTCAAATATGAAAATGACCAAAAATAGTTTTGGGCAATATTGAGGTCCACTGGAGGTCACCCACCAAATAACATGACCTGGTTTGGTTCCATGTCTGATTCCATGAATCAGAAATATTACTTTTGGTCAGACTCCCACTATGATACTCTGTACAAGCAGAACCTGAAGCAGATTTGTTAGGTAGCACAACCTAGGTTCTTGAGAAAATAGTCTAAAGGAAGGATTCAAGTGTCAATACTTTAGTTGGGAGGTGTAAGCCCAGGTTGATGAAGATAAGGAAAAAGAAAACTTCAGGCAAGAGAAAATGGGAGGCAATTCAAGTGATGCATGGTGATGCTGACTGCTGTGGATGAGAACCCACAGTGAGATGCAGCAGTATGCTCAGTAGGTCTGTCTGCTTTTCTTGAAATGCTGCAAGGTAAAATCTCAGTGAGTCCTTAAAAGGTGAGAAGGAGGGAAGTTTTCTCTTTGTCATTGGTCAAAGTTTACTCCATAACTGGTGGGGGAAGGTTTAATATCCAACATATTTCTGATTGGTATGATCTCTTTCCTTCCAAGGCTTTCAGGGATGTCCAACTCCATGCACTGCATTCAGAGTCTGAAGGTGATGGAAGGGTCCAGGTACCCCAGTGTGTGTCTGTTTGGTTGCTGTGTTGCTGAAGTCAAGGAATCAGAATGAGTGAGTGGTTAGTCCCATGCTGGAGGCAGCTCAGGATCTATGGGGAAGCATAAATATTTGTTGCTGATAAAGTAAGTATGGTGGTCAGTTGAGCTACTTGCCAACAATTTCAAGTCATTTTCCTTCCAGGACAACGGTGTGATTACAGTTCCTGTCCATTGAGTTGGTGGGATGGGGCCATGTGTCTCGTTGAGACCAGTGAGTTGTGAGAGGAACTTGTTTTTGCTATAACATCCAATGACCAGTAAAATATCCTGCAGAGCTCACTCTGGGATGACAACTACAACAGTCAAGATGGCGGCTGTTCCAGCAGCCAGGGTCCCTAAGTGACTACAATAAAGAGTCTCTTCACCCCACCATCCTTATCTAAAAAAGACTTGCAGCATAAAAGGGAGGGAAAAAAAGCTTGTTATTCTTTAAACCATGGGTATTTCGAGGTGATTTATTACTGCAAAACTAGCTAACCTATTCTGACTGGTTATATTTGCTGTGTAAGTCTCAAGAAGTTGAATAACCATTAAATTAAGCTATATGACCATCATACAGGACCAAATAGGGCCTTAAGGCATAACAAATGCTTTCAATTTTACTGAAGTATATCCATTTCCTAGTTGCAAAACAAAACACAAGATAAGATGGAGCAAAGCTATGTATTCCTGACATGGCAATTTCTCTGTAAGAATATAGATTAGAAGTGTAAAAAGATTTCCCAACTAATTTTGCTTTTGAAATAGTGCACAAACATTTAAGAGGCCTAATTTTTCCGTGTGCATGATGAGAGACAGTGTTCCAACAATTGTTTTACCATCATGGGGGTCCAGGTATGTACTGGTTTTCTTAAGTTATGCTCATGCAAAGGGAAAGAGAATAACACTTATGTTGTACCTATTTTGCTCTAGAAATAGTTAGAGACTTTTCCATTTGTGATCTCAGTTATTCAGAAATTGGAGCATGATCTTCACATTACAAATATGAATCATTAAGCTTAGAGAGGTTACAAAAATTTTCTTATATCAGACATTTGTTAAGTCCTCAAGTAAACAAGGGAGTTGCTTTTTTTTTTTTGCGGTATGTGGACCTCTCACTGTTGTGGCCTCTCCCGTTGCGGAGCACAGGCTCCAGACGCGCAGGCTCAGCGGCCATGGCTCTCGGGCCCAGCCTCTCCGCGGCATGTGGGATCTTCCTGGACCGGGGCACGAACCCACATCTCCTGCATCGGCAGGCGGACTCTCAACCACTGCGCCACCAGGGAAGCCTGGGAGTTGCATTTTTGACCCTTAAGTAAAGGGGGTGGGGTGGGGTAGAACTAAGCTGCATACTCTACATCTCATTTAATCCTAAACCCAAATCAGTGGGATAAGAATTATTTTTGCCATTTGACAATTAACAAAATCAAGACTCTGGAATGTTTTAAATTTGCACAAAATCCCATTTCTGGTAAGTAGCACAGCTAGGATTGAACCCTGGGTCTCTCTGTTTCCAAAGTCTATAGCTATATGCTATACCTTTGCTATTTGAAGTGTATTCCTTAGCCCACCACCAATGACACCATCTAAGAGCCTGTTAGAAATACAGAATTTCAAGCCCAGCCTCAGATCTACTGTTTTAGAATCTACATTTTCAAAAAGGTTTCTGGGTGCTTTGTGTGTATGTTGAAGTTTGAGAACCACAATGCTACACCACATGGCCTTCCCACAAGCTCATGCAACCAATGATTCCTTGGTATTAGTTCAAAACCAACCGAAGTGTATATCCCAAAAAAACAATTATTTCCTCATCTATTGCTATTTCTATCAGACTTGAGGAAGCTTGTCCATTTGTCACAGAGCTCAGATTACCTGGTCTAGGAAGTCTACCGCAACTTGAAGCAAAACCTAGAGTTAGATTTGAGCACTGGGCGTGTTGAATCTGAAATCTCTCAGGCAATGAGGCAAAATTCAGTAGTGTCTTTACAGATCTGCCTCAAGCCATCTTCACTCATGCTTGGAGCCACCCCAAATCCTCATGTGTGTGATTCCAGGTCTTTTCAATTGTGGCACAATGATTTAGTATATTCATAATATTCCAGATCTCACTAATGATAACTGTCAACAAGTGGTAAAGCAGTATAATAATTTAATACTGGTGGCTGTATCAGCCTTCATACAGACTTTTATAAAATACCTTTTATGTGCAGACACTGCTAGACACTGGGACTACAAAACCTGTCAAGACACAGCCTTTGCTGTCAAGAAGTTCACAATGGTTTTAGAGATATTGCTTGATAAAAACAAGAAAGTAGGCTTATAGGACAGAAAAGAAGGGTACTAAATTATGTACATTGATAATAAGGTCATCTCAGTGAGAATGTTCATGATAATTATCATCTAATATGCATCTCATGCAAATGAATTATGGTACCATGTTTATATGGCTCTAATCAACAAAGCCTCTGGTGTTTGTAGACTTTCTTTCTATGGGAGCACAGTTAAAATAGTTGTACATGCTCTACTTTCATACAATGGAACATCTTGTTTTTGTGGCATTTCTCAGCCTAAGTTTCCATAGGAAAACTAGTAGAGAGAACCTAGACGTGTCTACCTGTGTTGGATGTGTTGAAAAGATTTATTTAGTGTGCCTCTCCTATTGCAGCATATATACATACATTAAAAAAAAAAACTACTGAGATATTTTGGGAAAATTAAAAATTTTGTGCATTAAAAATATTCCAATTTCTCTGGATAAGCGAGGTTTTATATATATTGTTCTATAATTTCTGACACTAGTCTGATCCTCAAGCAAAGCTTCTATGGACCAGTTTCGTGACTGGGGTAAACTGGGAATATCTAAACACTTTACAAAGTTTATTTTAATACTGAAACTCTTGTAAGAAAGGTATATCTTGAGAGGGATAGAAAAAATAAATAGAAGCCTTGTAGCAATTGTAAACATGGTAATGATTTTGTTTTCATTCTCTATACTAAAGATGTCTTTAAATACTATTTCTGGGAAATTTTGGGTTCTCTCATAGTATGGCATGAGCTGATAAAATTCTCATATGGAGAGATAAACAATCTCCAAACAGACTCTTCCTATAAAACCAAATCCTTTAAAGCTTTGAAAATAGTCCTTTTGTCTTCTTTAACTTCCAACAACAGCTTGGGGGATAGAAAAGAAGAGGTTATTTGGCAGAAATTCAAAGGTTGAAATACTTTCAGTTGACTTCATTTTTACTTCTGTTCAAAGTTTGACCATGTTCTCTTAAAACTGTACTGACCTTTGTGGGAGGGCCAGTGGTTGTAAAAAAAAAAAAAAGAAAAAAAAAACCTTAAAAATAACAATAAAGGCTAATTTCAAAATTATCTCTATAATACATAGTCCTGAATAACATATACAGATAAAATATTTTACCTGCATTTTAGTGCCATGGTTACATGAAACTAGAGATGACACAACCGAAAGAAAACACATTTGCTATTTCAGAAAGCATCCCAGTATACTACACATAGGAGCAAGAGCATATAGTCCTGGGACCATTACCTGCCCTACTCACTGTCTCTGAACAGTGAGGTAGATTAAGTAAGTGACCAAAATCCAAAGGTTCTTATCTGTTGAACAGAATGTTAACAACTCATTTGGTGTGACTGTCATACAAGGATTCATTAATTAGTGTTTTCAAAGCACATCAAGGATGAAAAGCTCTAAACATTAATGATAACCAATTTCTCATTCTCCAGCAATGCCTGCAGTAGAGAAATTTCTGCATGTAGAGAAACGCTAAAAATAAGTTTTCATATTGCACCAACACATCACTTGAAAGGTGACTCTTCAGTGGGTTAAACAGAATACTAAATTGGGATCTGGGAGAAAAGGGACTTTACAGTGGTATTAATTATTATACATGGGGCATTTTAATGATTTACAAATGAAAAAGAGAAGCACACTATTGACATACATCCCTGGGCAAGTGAAGTTTCTTTGGTCAAATAATTTAAGAAACAAATTTTACGCTATTGACCCTAAAGACTTTAGATAATTACAGTCGGTTTCAACACATTAGATCACCAATATTGGCTTAATTTTTAAAAATGTGTCCACAAAGGAAATATTGGCACTAGCTAGTTGTTAATTTTTTCCCTTTGCAAAATAAGTAGCATTGGCTTCATTTTGTTTGACATAAATGTTCAGTTCAAGGGCAACAATTATAGATACTGTGTTCTATTTTTTTTCATTCAAATACATTTTTAGCTTAAAAGTAGTGATCTTACCTCCCAGGATGCCATGAAAATACTTTATAGTGCTCTTAAGGTCTTTCAAGTATTTTTTCAGAATTAAACCATACATCTCTACTCAGGAGATCTACAGAAAAGGGTACAACACTGACTGTCATGATTTTATAATTCACCTAGCTTTATTTATTTTGTAACTCAAAGAGGATGTTTTTCTTTTCAACTAGACAAGTGTGTCAAAGTATAATTGGTTTTAGAAAAGAATGTTCCTGCTTCTGTAAAACTATTTTTTAATTACGTGGGGAATTCTATTTTGGAATTGATATACATACATCAGATACATATGAATAGGAACCAATGCATTTGGTAAGAAAACTATAAAAGTCCAAATTAACATTCATCACTTTGAGCATCCATCTTGTTGGAACACCAGCAGACCCCTACTGGAGAAAGGATGGAGCTCAGGATGGCCAGAGGTATCATTGTAACATCCCCTAGTGTTCCACAGAGATAACCAAGGAAAGGTAACAAATAGCCTTTCAAAACTACCAGGAAAAGAAAAGAAAAGGACCCAATTTTTAAAGAAACATAAGTCCTGGGGTTGGGGGGAGTCAGACCAGACATTAGCATGTACAACTCACCTGGACTTATCTCCCTAAACTTCAGCTGATAGTGACTTTAGTTTTAAATCGTCAGATTAATATCCAGTTTGATTGGTATTAAAAACCAACAAATAAACCTGTTAATGTGATAGAGATTCACAGAATTCACCTGCTTGCTACAGAAGAAAAAGAAAAGAAATTGGAACAAAGGAGGTTTATGTCAGAAATTCACTTACCAGCCTACAGCTTAGAAAACACCAAAGTAAAATTATATATATATATATATATATGTACATATATATATAAAATATACTTATATATATATCTCATCACATCGAGTGACAAAATGGTAGCTGTCATAATGTGTCAGTTAACATGTCCAGTACAAGCTGATTGTTGAGTGTCCCCTGGGAAAAGAAGACAGAAACATGACAAAGAACAAAGAATGTGGATCAATAATGCTTGGGGAAATAAGACAGAGAAGGTTATTTACTTGCATTGATCCACTGCTGCCGTCGCGTAAACTTGGCCTGTTTTTCTTTTGTTAACCTTTAAGCCTGAGCATACTCAGAGGCAACCAGGGAGCCAACTAACAGGTGTAGATTAAGGATCGAAGGAGGTCACCGTACCTCTGTCACCACCAGGCACCCATGTAACAACATCCCTGAAGAAATTTAAACATCAATAGCCATAATAAGGGCAAATTTATCAAGCCCAACTAGCTCTAGCTGGGAGCCTGCCTGCGTCCAGTTGGTTCGCCCTTGCTAAAGCTCAATTGATTTGGACATTCTTTTACTAGAGTTGATTATCAATTGTGACATAGCAAATTTGTTACCTTCCAAGTGCTGAGCGTATGGTGGCTAGTGGAGTCTCTGAAGTGAAAACACCTGGAGTTGTTACCCTTCACTAGTGAAAAGGGAGAAGCAGGGGGGCAGTCTTGCTCTTAGATGGGCCAGGGGATCTGCCCTTCCTTCGGATGCAGTCCAGGCTGTCCTTAGAGAAGGAGAAAGTCCTCAGAAGAGTTGAGAAGACTTGTTGACAAGAGAGGGTGAGTGTCCAACTGAAAGCTGGATCACTAAGCTCTTATTCATGCTCTTCTCTCCACCTGGAAAACCCTTAACCATCCATCCTCATTTACCAAAACCAGACTTACTGCCAAGGTATAGTTTAGAAGCCCTGTCTTTTGAAATCTACAATGTAAAAGCCATTCCTCTCTACATCACTACCCTGGTGAATTATACTTATTTGTCTAATTTCTCTGCAAACTCCTTAAAGTCAGAAGTTTGGTTTATATATCTTTAGATCTCCCAGATCACCTACCGCAATACTGCAGTTTAATAGAACTTGCTGGCAAGTGAAGAAAGAAATGAATGAAGAAATGCAATAATTCAAATGTAGATAATTCCAAATTGAGTGAGTAAATAATTAACATCAGGACCTTTCAGAGGTGAAACTGTGTACTTAACCAGTCCATGTTCTGTAGCTAGAATTTTTTTTCCTGAGGCTATTTTCCCATACCCCATACCTCTCTTTCTTCCTCTCCCCAGCTTGCACCTATGGCCTCTTCTGGGTGCATAGGTCTCCCCAGACTGCCCCTGGTAGTCAAAATTAGATATCAGTCAGTTATATTTCAGTGTAACTTCAGTATCATGTCTCTCAAGGATATGTATATTTCTTAATATTTCACTAAGAATTTCTGTTCTATATTCATGAAGGATATTGGTTTGTATTTTTATTTTTTGTACTGCTTTGGTTCTGGGAGCAGGGTAATGTTGACTTCATTCAGCTACCAGTCTTTGTAAATACAGCTTTCAGTAGTAAAATAACTGATCATTCTTGTTCAAAGCCTATCTGTAGTTTATTTAGATTTACAGAAAAATTTTACTTATAACATTCTGTGTCATAGTCTGTTTTGGTTGCTATAACAAAACTGCCATAGACTGTGCATCTTATAAACAATAGAAATTTATTTCTCACAGTTCTAAAGGTTGGGAAGTCCAAGATCAAGGAACCAGCAGATTCAGTATTTGGTGAGAAGTTCTTAGTTCATAGACTGCTGTCTTTTGTTATATCCTTACATGGCAAAAAGAGTTCTGTGATCTCTTTTGTAAGGGCACTAATTCTATTCATGAGGGATTCACCCTCATGACCTAATCACCTCCCAAAGGCTCCACCTGTGAATACCATCACATTGGAGGTTAAGATTTCAAAATATGAAATTTAAGGGGACTCAAACTTTCAGTCTAGAGCACCCTGCTAGTACTCACAGAAGCCATGGGGTATATGCAGGGCAGGTATTATTACCTCTGCTCCATATTTTCCACTCAGGGAAACTGAGGTTCACAGTGGTTAATGATTAGCCCAAGGTCACCCAGCTAGGAATTGGTTGGCTGGGACTGGAACATATCCTCTGACTCCAAACCCTGTGCTCTTGGATATCCTCCATTTTTAATCCATATCCTCTTAGTGCTATTTCAGGCAAAATAGAAATTATACAAGAAAAAGTAAAACTTATCCTGCAAAAGACTGTAGATGGAAGAAGCTGGGGAACACACACACATTAAAGAAAGTACAATGGCTCGCTCTTCCAGAACAGCGCTTCTCACCTGCTTTCCCCACAAGACCCATAAGGCAGACAGGACCCAGTTCAGGAAACCCACTCAGACCCTTCCATCCTACAGTATCCATAAAGGATAAGTAATTTAGCAATGTGTAGCCGTCCCAGCTTTACAACATATTGTCAACTCTTTCTTACCAAGTGCTGTGGGGGATCCTGGGGCCCATCCCTGTGAAGTGACAGTGATCTGTGGCAGGATGATCTGCACAGCCACAGAGCACAGGACCTGCAGGCACAAGAGCAGCTCACAGCCCCTTCCTTTTCGGAGAGGATCTGCAACCAGTCCTCATTAAGACCCACAGTAGCCTCACTCCGTGGTGTCTGGAATGCAGCTGTCTCCCCAGCACTGTGTCTTTTCCTGGAACACACTGCTTTTTTCAGTCCATGCTTTCCACATCAGGAAAACAAAATAAATTAAGAACCCCAAACACCTTTCTAATGAGCACTAATTGGTGCCTCTGCTGATGAGATCTACAGAAAAGCCAAGCCTGGAAGGGGCCTTCTTTGAACAGACTCCTTTTTCTTGCTGCCTCTGGTCCCCAAGGCAGCAGTAAGTGCTGGTACCTGGGAACAACTTGCCTTCCAGTTCCCTGGGCATGCTACCTCCTGCAGACAAAGTCTGCAGTGTTGTGTGCTGTCATAACAGGGTTTCCAGAAGTGATCCCTCACCTAAAAAATGGCAAAGAGCACAAGGGAACTCTTCCTTATTTTTTATTTTTATTTTATTTTTTGCGGTACGCGGGCCTCTCACTGTTGTGGCCTCTCCCCTTACAGAGCACAGGCTCCGGACGCGCAGGCTCAGCGGCCATGGCTCGTGGGTCCAGCTGTTCCGCAGCATGTGGGATCTTCCCGGACTGGGACACGAACCCGTGTCCCCTGCATCTGCAGGCAGACTCTCAACCACTGCACCACCAGGGAAGCCCAACTCTTCCTTATTAATTTGGTTGGGTTTGGTGGCAAAATGAAGGCAGCCATACTCTCTACATGGTATAAAAATGCCATTCTGCAAGATCTAGAGGAGAAAAGAGCAAGGAATGCATTTCCAGGGAGATTGGATGAACCCCACAACCATACCCTGGAATGGAGTCATCAGTGTGACAATTTGTTTATTCCTGCATTGATCACAGACATCTTCACAGCATTTAAGGGGTCAGGCCTGAACTGGGTGCTCAAGATAAAACAGTGCTCCTGGCTGACACAGTCCCACCCTAAATGAACTGCCCACAAGAGCAAATGGACATTAAACACAATCACTCACCCCATAGGATTTTCTCAATTTACTCTAAATTGTAAGCAGGAAAAACAGAGGATGTTATTAATATAATAATAAAAGAATGACTTAAATTGAAGATTCGAGGATGTTTTCTCCTTAGACATGAAGAGGAAATAGGAGGTAGCCAGGCTGAGAATGGGACAGGAAGAAATGATAATATTTAAAGTCCTTGAAGTCAGAGTTCAGCAAATCTGAAAAGCTGAGGAAAAGTCATTGTGGCTGGAGTGTCCAGAGTGGGACAAAGCCCGGTGAGATTTATGGTCTTCAGCAGGTGGAGAACAGGGTTTTTTCCCACATGCACCAAGAAACCACTGACATATTTGATGTAGTGTGGTGACATCGGATTGACATTTAAAACATCATCCTGGCCACTCTTTGGAAGTTGGAGGTTGGCAAAAGAGAGAACAGGTGATCAGAATAGGAGGCTATGGAAATAATCAAGGAAGGAGATGAGGAGAATTAAATGTGCACGATGTATATACACAACACACACACATATTCATACCTCCACTATGTGGATACAGGTTAAAAGATACCTTTAAAGAGGGAACAGACAATATCACATATCTTGAGTGAGAAAAGGATACATTTCAAGATTTTTAATTATATATAGCTGTATAATATATTGATATATATAACTATATATCAATATATTATACATATAAAGATCTTGAAAAGGAAAATATGATGGTCAAAATAAAGAAATTAAAGCTAATCGATGAGAAGTTTAATGGATGGGACAAAAGACTGGATGTCACTGAAGAACAATTTTTGATGGGTAGAGAAGCAAAGGAATTCTTCCAGAACAGAACTCAATGGATGCGAGAGAAATGAAAAATAAATGAAGCAATATGGGAGATTCTGATGACACTCTTCTTTCCTCCCCTTCCGGGAGGAATCAGTCTAACCCTCCTGGCTTATATTATTTAAGTATGCAGCAAGCTCGTGTAGTTGCTCTCATCCCAAGCCAGCACATTTTGGCCAAAAAGAAAATGAGTTTCTTATTTTGTCATTTCATAGTACCATCCTGGCAGAGTTGCTAATAAATAGGAGCATGACACAAGAATGTGGAACCAAAGGATTAATTATCTACATTGGATTTGACTAAAGTCAAGAGGAGAAAAGATTGCAGGAGGTACAGATACACACCTAGAAATTCTCCTCTCAGGTTCGATTTAACTGTTTCATGCCTGACTCAAATTCTTTCCTCATGACATTTATTTTTTGCCTGTGGAACAAACCTATTCCAAACTACTTCCAAAAATGTTTCCCTAAGTGCAGTCAGAGAGACATCAAATGGCTCCACCTTAATTATTACTTTCTGTACATAAGCTATTTTCTAATTATACTATCATTATCATGTGGCATGATTTCCAAAAAGTCAATGATGGGTCAGGTACAGACAATTCAGGCTTTATTGAAACCTTAACCTCATTTGACCAAACCCCACTGTTTGTAAGTAGTAGAGCCAGGGTTCAAATCCAGGTAGTCTGTCTCCCAAGTTCTCTTTCTTAAACACTGAGTTATACCATGGGCTGGAGCAGGGTTTCTCAACCTTAACACTATTGATATTTGGGGTCAGATAATTGTTGTAGAGGGTCTTACTGTGCTTATAGGATGTTAGCAGAGTTACTGCCCTCTACCCACTAGGTTCCCATAGCAGCCCTCTCCAGATCTTTTGCTATATGTGTCCAGGGTGGGGGGTGGCAACATTGTTCCTTGTGAGAACCACTAGGCTGGGTTCCTAGGAGGAACCTCAAAGCAAGCATTATACTTTGGTGGAATATGAAAAACATCCCTGTTCACAGCTATGCATTCTGACTTCTATGAGTTACCATTGCTCTATGAGCTCTAGCCAATGCAATAAAAGAAGAAAAATACATGTAATACATATAAGCCTACTACTATTTGTATCTGTAAATTTTTTGACAAAGAAAAAGTCCCTTTCTGATGTTTCTGTTTTGTCTTGATAAAGTTTTAAGAGAAGCCATCTACTGAAATAATGGAGGAGGGTAAGACAAGAATGAGCAGTTTGAAGAGAGAGAAGAATATGAGATGGGAGAATAGACCCCAAACAAGACAAATGGTAGGATGATGGGTCATATTAGCCCTGCTTGAGGTTGCAGATCCTGAAGACCTCATATTTTTATTTCCTAAAACTCTCAGCAGAGATTTCTGCCAGCTTCTTATCAATGGCCTCACCAATATCCTCCAAAGGGCTCCTAATCCATCTCCTATGCATGAACTTTTATCCCAGTTACCTAAAAATTACTAGCTGCTATCTTTCCCAAGATTGCAATACAAATTAATTCATAAATATTATAACACTTTATAAAACCCAATGTTGTTAAGAATACAAAAATTAATAAAGTATTGTATTTTGGAAAAGTTAGCAAAATATATCAAAGGGCAAAATGTTCCTACCATTGACTCAATAATCCAGTTTCTAGGAATTCCCCTCAAGTAATAATTGCATAAGCATAAAAAGACATTCCCAGCAGCATTGCTATAATATTAGAAAATTGGAAACAACCTAAATATCCTCCCTAGGGGACTGTTTAAGTAAATATTTGTGCACATATGCAATAGTCTCTGATGCCACATTTAAAAGATAATATCCATGATATATTACTGAATGAAAAATATAGGTTATGAGCAAGTGTGCGTAGCATGAGTTCATTCATAAAATATAATATACATGAATAGAGAGATTTCTGTAAGACTGTTTTTCAAAACTTTAGCTATGATCTCTAGGTAGTGGTATCTGAATAATATTTATGTTCTTCATACTTTGGGGATCATTTTACTTTTCTACATTGAGTATATGTGTGTGTGGGTGTATATATATATATATATATATATATATATATATATATATATATATACACATATATATATATATATGAAACAACAAAGTAGTTCCCAAAAGACTGAAAATGACCATATGACTGGCATTGACAGTCAGTGCTGAAGGTACACTGCTTTGATAAACTGGGTAGCAAAAACTTTGATGTCAGGCCCCACCTCTCTGAGATGGCTAAATCCGCTTCATACAGGAGAGGGCTGACTATGGGGTTCTTGCCTGAATGCTGAATCAATGCTCTCTACAGGTATATTTAACCAGAAATACTACCATTCTGTTGAAAAATACTATGGCTACATTAGCAAAACAAATAATAATATTCAGCTTTGCAGCCAAATTCAGGACTTGCCTGTGTATGTTTTTCCAGAGTATGGCCTCAGTGTGGCTGGGAACGGACAGAGCTGACTCACCCAGAGGCCTGGTACATTCTGACCTGCTCACTAGCCTTGGCCAATTGGCTGCTTGGCACCTTTTCCAGCAGTCATTGCTCTCCAAGCACAACATCTATCACTGCTGCAGTCAGAAAGATGGCACTTACCTGATGGGTGGGCAGAAGCATCTTCTCTTACCATATGCTGGAAATTGTCAGGGGCTGTTCATGCCAAGACTGGCTACTTTGAGTGCCAGGAAACAGGCCTTTCCCAAAGCTTGCCAAAAAAATACAAATAAAAATTTTAAAAGAACCAATTTTCACATATCACATTTTGTGTTGAGGAGTTGTGTAAACAAGCTATGCAGAACAGCGAATTATGGACATTTTTCTGGCGTAGACACACTGAACACAAAAAAGAAGAGCAGTTCTCATTTGTGAAATGAAAAGGGATTAAAAAATTCCCTGACCTACATAAATATTAGGTTAGACCTAGCCCCATGAAGAGTTGGAAGGGGGGCTCACCTATCCAGTGTAACTTAATGAACACTGAAAGGCCCATCTGCAGTGAAAGTAGAATTCTCATCATTGGAGTCCTTTCTGGGGGGTTAAGGCATTATCTGATCTGATGAAAGGTCCTCTGGACTCCCTATCTGTTCCTTTGGGGCACAGAACAACATTGAGCCATTGTCTCCAATTATCATATTGGTGTAGGTTAGCTGATTAGATGTAGCAGATAGATATGTTTTGATGAAATCACACACAATTGGGAAATATTTGGGGCCCTGGGTGTCACTGGAGAAAGAAAGCCATAGTTTGCTGCTGAGCAGAGACTTGTGTGTATTTAAGGAGGAAGACAGGGATAGAGGCCTGCGATTCTGAGGGGACATCTCCAAAGATGGACGCAGTAGGTAGGAAGGAGTCAGTGTCCTGTGAAAAATGACACAGGAGCATAACCAGGGGTACATCTTGGGAGCTCAGGCTGGCAGGAACCCCTGAGCTACGCTTGGGGCCATTGTCAGAGAAGAGAAGAAGAACCCAGCTGGGAGGTGCTGGAGAGTGAGTGGAAGAGATGGGATGAGCCTTAAATGAAAGGGACAAAGATGGGGAAATGCAAGA